>NW_015622523.1:0-15607 GCF_000836115.1 Exophiala spinifera
GCTTGTTCTTGTCGTGCTTGTTCTTGTCGTGCTTGTTCTTGTCGTGCTTGTTCTTGTCGTGCTTGTTCTTGTCGTGCTTGTTCTTGTCGTGCTTGCTCCTGTTCACGTTGCTCCTGCTCACGTCTTGCATACTCCTCCCTTGCTTGTTCTTCCTGCCGAGAACGTTGCTCAGTGGCATCAATGCTGTCGTGAGAGGTCGCTAATTGGTTCCATATCTGGGCAAACCAGCCGTCCAAGAGATTAGAAGCCCCCATGAAGGCGAAATAAAGCGATCTGAGGACGAAAAATGACGTGATGCCTTCTCCGACCTCGTCTTGCGGGCTGTGCAGGTGGTGGAGGAACAAGAAGTTCTGGTCGTCCTGAAAATTGTCTAAGTTGGGTAACCCGCATCTCCTTTGCAGCTTTTCTCCAGGGCCTGAAGTGGTGAGTAACGGTCTGGACAGCTCTGGAGCAATAGAGGGTCGCAGTAATTCTTCCGTATCCATAAGCCTACGAACCTCAGGAGACTCGAACCCGACACGGATGGCCAATTCCGCGAATTGGCGTAGTGTGGCTCGGTTCGCCTTCGCACGAGGTCGGACTGTCACATCGTCACTCATCGGCTCTCGTGGGATTTCGACAAAGTGTCTCATGGCAAAGGCGACGATCTGGCGATAACCGAGGTCCACCTGTGCATCGTGCGGGCCTTGGAGTGTTTCAAAGCGCGTCTCGCCCACTTGGATCACAACTTGGTCATCGCGTTGATTGATGGCGGTAAAGCCACGTTCGAAGGCCGACAAGATCGTGTCGCGGCGCGATATGGTCATCAGGTGCTTGACGCTACCGACGCATGCCTCCCAGTAAGTGATATCCCGGAAGAATGTATGCAAGGATGGAATCAGGTACTTAAATTCGCATAACCGCTCGATGATGTACCGTCGCTCCTCCTCACTGAAGGCTCTCAGAATTCGACCGGCACGTATTTGGGCTTGAATTTCCTCTGCGTCATTTGAGGATACACCTGGAGCTCGGAGCTCCAGCGCCTTCACGTCTCGATAATCAAACTTTTGCAGCGCACTGGGGTCGCCATCAACCAAATCGTGCCAAACTCGTCGGACATGTTCGAGATAATTCAGTATCTCCTGCGACGAGTCGGTCCATGCCAGTCAATGTTTGGTAGCACCACCTACATCGTCAGATTTCAGTCCCAGCACTTTGTGAAGCGTGGTGAGTAACATCCCACCCCATAGGCCGGGAACATCGAGCAGAGCGTCGAAGGCGGCTACGAGTTCAGGGTGCTTCAACAGTGCTCTCAAATTACGACTCCGGCAACCTCGGAGGCGAGCCCACCATCGCAATTCAAAGCTAAGGTTGCGCTGAAAGTGGTACAGGCGGATCTTGTAGAAGATCATTCCGTCCGTGGGGATGCTTTCGTTCGCGTATTCCTCAACGAGGCAGCGCTTGACATCCGTCGACAAACCTGGGCGGTACATCAGTCCGCAGCGTTCACCGTGACGCTTTGTAACTCACCGCCAAGGTAGATGTCAGCGATCCACCATTTGTCCCGAGGAGACAGAAATTCGCGACCGGCTTGGATACGGTGCTTGCCATGGAGGCAGATGACTTCGGTACCGGTGGGAAACCGGAGCTCAGGGTAGTCATCTCTTTGGGGGGTGAACAGATCCGCGGCCGCCACACCAGAAAGATCAAGGGCGGCATCGAAAGAGGTTTCATCAATCTCGACCAAAATACGATTGTTGATGAGTTGTGGTCGACATCCTTCGCGTCGGTAGATGCCTTTTAGACGTTCAACGTTGTTTCTATCAAGTTGCTCATGAGCTTCGAATTGAACCTTCAAGACATCAAGAGAGATACGGGCGGTCCCTCGATGTTGCCGGCGCCTTTCCGTTTCGAACTTTGCATCCTCCAGTCGGGCTCGGCTGGTTCGCATGGCGCGGAAACCTTTTGATGGGCAATATTTCCAAGGCCTAACTGTGCGCAAATGACAAGAACGACCGGCTAATAATGGCGCGTGGTTTGCAGTGTTTGGAAATCTTGATGACTTGATCTTGATACAGTGATCTTACTGTTACAGTATCAGGATTATATAGGTCCGAACGGGCTATAGTTGTAAGGAAGTCCGAGGAATAATGGTAAGTTAGTGAAAGACAAAATGGAGGAGTTGAGCTCGTTTTCCGCGAAACCTATATAAGTAGGTAATTTAAGCAACACCTTAACAGGTCCTACAGTAGGTCGTTGCTTTTATTGACGATGTACCTCGATCTGGCGGCTTTTTCCAAATTCGTAGTGGATTACCCTGTGTGACTGACTATAAAGGATCCTCCTTTCTCCATCGCAGTGAGTTTTTAACACTCTGATGTCTTGAGATGTGCGGGCCAGGGAAATGGAGCGTGTCACCCAAATATTCATATTTTTGACCGCGGTAAGCTAAATTCCCTTGCTTAGCAGCTTGTAGCACCGTTCCATTTCCCATCCGTTGAGTTACGAGAAGATGAGCGAAAAAGTGACTAATTCAAAGGGGAACACAATGTGACACTGCAACAATATCATAAAAGGTATACAATCGTTTAGATCGTTAGGTCTGCACTGGTAGACCTGACCATGCGGGCCATACACCAAACTGAGATAGTTACCCTCGCTGCCCATTTGCTTGTTCTGATGTGTAGACAATTCCGTCTTGATGTTGACCATATTGTCCCTGAGTGCGTTCGTTTGCGTGTTGAGTTCCGATACACACATACACACACACAACCGCCCTCCCCTTGGTGACACATTGCAACTTTCTCGATTTCGAATAACTTATGAACATGACAAAGCGATACAGTACAGTGGATCCGTGACACAGACTATCCTGTGATCTTTATTGTTGAGATACAACCTTGAATAGGGTTCGTTTCTATCTAAGTCAACCAAGTGAGATGTCACGCTCGGACACTCATTGCAAATTCCTTGTCTGCTCATTGAGTTGTGCTAAGATTCAGGTGAGGGAGCGTCGATAATCTCTTTTTGGGAACAAATCTCGTCATGAGAGGTAACCCCTTCAACTGCAGCACTGGTGTAGGTGGGTGGCGCCTCCGTTGCTTCTTGGGCGTTATGTCTTTTCTTTGGGCTCTGTTTTGGACGGAATGATTGAGGCCCCCTGTTGATGATGATACAAAAGACGCACAACATTTTGTTTGAATGCTAAATAAGAGGTTTCTCGAATATGATACAGCGTTTGTGCGATCACAAAAAAATGTTAAATAAGAGGTTTCTCGATACAGTACGGCGTTTGTGCGATCACAACAAGGTGGAAAGGGAGATCCATTTTATATTTAAATCGTGTGGATAGAGCCGAATCCAGCCCCAGGATCCTGTTCAGGTCGCCCCTTTTCTACAGACTTTGGCTGTTGAACGTAAAGATGGTACTGTAAGCGGGAACGATGGTTTGGCTCCGTTTCGTTCGCCTTGCCTTGGGACCTTGATCTTGATCTGCCTCTCCGGATGCGCCATCCATTTGGCAGGTGGCAGCGACCGCCTGTCTTCGTCGTTCTTCCTCCTCCGTCTTACGGGCCTTCCAATCTCGGCGAATCCTTTTGCTTCTGGTGTTCTCTTTATGCCATGAGAATGCGAATTGACGTGCACGTTTAGGTGGTTCAAGGTGCCATATATCTTTTCACAGCCATTCCAGCCACATTTGTATATTCTATCAATCTCTTCAAAGCGTCGGCGGGGTCGCTTGTACTGAGAACTTGGGGAAACGGGTAGGAATGACTAGGCCCGGGCAGCAGGTGATGATGTTAGAGGGCTCATGCGTGCCAAGTCCAGCTTAATCTTTTACTGGAGGAAAAGATAAGTATTGCTTACGTGATATGCGCAGGCCCAAAAAAGTTGCGTAAACCTTATTTGGACTGCGAGCCTCGGATGGCATGGAACCACAACATAAACATTGAGCGACCTACACAAAGGAATATTGTCTCCCTTAGGTTCATTTACGGAACTGGTGCATGTTTTATGATTGATCTGAGACTAGGGAACCTATGATGTGGCGTAGAAGCCCCCTCCTGTACCTATCTCTTGAAGGGTTGGAAATCCGTCTCGACCAGTGTTACCTTCTCATGAAGATGCTGTCGTGCCAATCTCCGCAAAACGTCCCGAGTTTCCGCAAATGCTGACACTGAATTGGATTAGTCTGCGTCTTTTTCAAGGAACGGTAATGCTCACTGAGGATGAGGGTCGAGCCCTGGGACGCATGCCGTAATTCGGACGCTCGCCTCTTCTCCTGTGCTGGCGGATGAAGTATGCCGACGTCACTTTGGAGTGGCACATCTGTCCATGGTTGCATGAATTCATCTGTCGAGTACTCGGAAAGAGCACTTCGGCGCGCCACGTTTGGTACGTCTGGGTTTGGTCAACTTGCAATCGAGAAGAGGAATCGGGACCGCTTACATTGGGTTCGATACTCGGGGGGAATTGGGGTTGAGGGAAGACTTCCCGGAAAGCCTTCCATTTGGTCGTCTCGGGATTTATCATGGAAAGCCAATTCCTTCTCCACCAGTTCGTCGAACTTCGCCTTTCCGGGATAGACGGTGCTTCGTCTCCCGAATGAGATCTTTGAAATGTCGTCGAGGTTCACGTAGATCGAGACTTGGAGGATCTATCATTTGATCAGTGACGGAAAAAGATTGATTGGACGAACCACGTACACCACCGCTCCCCAGTTTGTCCTCATCCAGGACATCGTTCACAAAGGGTTGCGCGGCAATGCCGACATCTGAGATCATTTAGCAGAGATCGGGTCTGGAGTCGGGGTACTCACCAATATCACTGATCTGCCAGATCAAATGGATTCTACGAGTGACCACACGACGATCGTGGTAGCCATGAATCAGCTTCTTCAGGTATGGCACTTGAGAGGCAATTCCCACTCCATCAGCGATCAACAGGACCGTCTCACATTGACCAACCGGGACCGTGTTGCCGTGTGGCCCGCTAAACATGGCCCATTTGTACTCGAAAGGTCCATCTGGGCGAGCGGTCTGGAGCAGGTCCCTCGTGATGCCTCGCCGTGGCTGGATAAAAATTTCTAGGCATTTTTGCGGCTCAGTGGACCAAGAGGCGACCATAAATGGATGGCTCTGCCAAAAGGCTCCCAGACCTACGGAGGGCATCCAGAGATTGATGTATTGGCCTGGCTCGATGCTCAAAGGTTTGCAGAGATGCACCTTCATTTTTAGCATTCCACATGAGCTCGTGACGGTGACCCGTGAGCGCTTACGGTAGGACCATCCGTTGCGGACGAGTACCAACACGGCTTCGCAGACGAATGCCAAGGCCAGCAAGGCTAGGAAGATGATAAGATACAGTCGATCCCGACACCGTATTGACGATAGATGTTCCCAGATTGAAAAAGCACAGAGAAGCGACAATATCTGGTGAGATCGAAGAAAGATCTCATATGACACTTTCCGGACCAAGCGTTGTGGAGTGATCATGAGTATGCAGAGTGCCAACCCGGCCTGTATAGGTTAGCTGTGAGACAAGCGGCAGGGAAAAGGAATCTTACGAGAGCCACGAACGGTTTCTCAAGTTCTCTCCGAAATGACACCCGCTCGGTCACGGCGGCCACAATGACGTGAAAAGCGACCAGCCCAAAAGCGACGAAGCTAACAGTGCGATGTGCAGCTCGAACGTCGCGCACAGAGAGACCCAGCAAGTCAGCCAGAAAGTTGAGATGAAGACCACTCAACAACGGGCCTAAATTGACGACCGCCAACGTCCCTGCGCGGTGTCCGGCGAGCGACAAATTGGTGACACCGACGCTCAAACAAACGACGTTGACTGTTAGGTATATTACGTGCAGCAAGACTGCTGTCACAGTCCAGGGACCCATCAAGGCGTGGCGATTGAGAACATAGGTATAACTTAAATATTGGTGTATCTGGGAAGCGATGGCGAGGATCCTGGGAGCAAACGATGACACCCCGGTTCGCAATAGAAATGTCAAAGTAATGCCAGCGATGACAACCGCATAGATCTGAGTGATCTCCATGGTGACAAAGAATTGAATCGTTTGAACGGAATATTGACTGAGAAAGAGGGCTAACTGTTCATGATTGGGAAGAACGAAGTATATATAGCCCGGGATAGAATGATCATCCCAGCACTGCGCTGTGTTTGGATCCAAGCAGGCAGTGCAGGTGGTCCCATTCAGCCGGTCAAATCCGATGCGCCTTAGGTGAATCTCACTACTCTAGCTGACAGGGCCCCTTGACTCCAACATAAGTCACGTAGAATGAAAGTGCATGTGAGGCTTGCTTGAGAGCATTTAAGTGCGTATTACCCAATGATTTGAAGTTTTGCGTCATATGACAGAGCGAATACTTTGATTCAATGCTCCATTCCCGCAATCTTATCGACGTACCTGTAGGCTCGTCGGACGTTTAATGCAGCCAGCTCTTCTAACAACATCAAGTCGGCCTTGCGCCACGGGCGCTGCAACAAAACGTGCTTTTGAAACTTAGCGCCTGGAGGAGTCATGGTGATTTGAGGGCCTTCTCACCTGTTGCAATTCCGACACGGATGCTGCAGAAGTGGTCATCGACAAAAAGCTGACAGAGGGAGAATTCGCAGGCCAGCGATTGGAATTCTCGATTCCGATAGATCCGTCCTCGTTGACATACTTCTGCATCAGCTTCGTCGCGATATACCCGACCGCCCTCACGTCAGCCGTGTTTGGTTCCTCTTCGGCGCAACAATGCTCTTGGTTGGCTGCAATCGGTCAGTCATAATCTATCTGACCGGTGTTGGAGGTTCACCTAGGACGACGTCTCCGCTCGGCTTCAGCAGTACGTTGGAGCATACCAACGACCCGTGCTGGAGTCCAATGGAAGACAGATAACACAGACCTTCCAGCACCTTCTCTCGTTAGCTACACGTCTCCAGCACCTAGAACATCGACGCACCTGTGCCAGAATTGCCACGAGCTGTCGTTCCGTTGGGTAAGCCGTACAACCGACCACTTGTTCCAGCGAAATGAAAACATGTTCGAATACAGCAAAGTACTTCTTATCCCACTCGAAAACATCGATCAAGGCTATAAATTTCGCGTGGCGAACTGTGTTCAACATCTCGAGAGTTCGTTGCCCTTCACGTTTGTTGTAAGTTTTGATGGCAACTTTGCCTGAATGCGGCGGTAAACGGGTGCCG
This sequence comes from Exophiala spinifera, assembly GCF_000836115.1. NCBI lineage: Eukaryota > Fungi > Ascomycota > Eurotiomycetes > Chaetothyriales > Herpotrichiellaceae > Exophiala > Exophiala spinifera. The sequence goes on from NW_015622523.1 coordinate 7,189, forward strand.
ACGGTGACATAGTCCTGGAACATGAGCTCATATCCATCGTCGTACGTCTTCCATGGTGAACCATGCCGGATCGTAATCGGCTCTCCCTTGCCAGAGGGTGGCTGGCGGGCAGGAAACTCGCTAGATTTCCGCATATCAGGTACGGTGACCTTTTCACTCTGCTTTCCAACGCCTTTGTCCACAGATCTTCCCGTCTCATTAATGGGGGACAGTCTTTTCCATGATGCGCTGATCCTTTCCGCTGTCCTGGCGACCTGTTGGAGGTGATTTGCAGAAGTCGATGATTTGGAGTTGGAGCCGGGTTCATTCCCAAGCATTCCCAAATCGATACGGGATTCTCTATTTTGGGCCGAACGAGAGAGATTCCGATGGGATCCAGGCTGCATGGGTACGGGCATGGTGATGAGGTGTCAGTCAGACTTGGGTGTGGTAGGAAGTTATTAGGGCTGTGGACGATATTTAAGTACAATGGTGGAATTGCTCTAGCTCCTGAAAGCGGGACTGTTTAGCTACATTACGTTGTGGTGGTCCTGCAAATTTCCGTGGTTGTTACCGTATAGTGCTTTCCTCGCGAGTTTGGTACTGCATCCAAAACCATCTTACTGTGGCCCCCCTACATGCCGATTCGCTCAGATCATCTCTCTGGCCTGTTCCGTCTTCACCGTATCCAAACTTACTTCCTAAGTGGCAACCAACTCTCTTTTTCTTTCCTCGACCGAACAACCCACGAAAATGGCTAGTTCTCGTCAAGCTAACCCATACATACATACTGATCATTCGCTACCTGACAGAATGGAAATCCACAATGTGCAATAGGAGTCCAGGTGAACGGCGTATTCGGAGTTATGGTCGAAGTCAGCCACGTATTTGGATCGGAAGATTGTTGAGTACATTGAAGCTGGAAACAGTCAGTTGGTCGCTCGCCCTTGAACACCTCTTAACTCACTATGTCAAAACAATTGTTCGAGCATGCCAGGGTATCTGCCTGGCTCATTTCACAAGTGGAACCTTCAAGGACGGTAAGTGCATCGCCAGGACATTGACGGCGAAAAAGATTTGGCGTATCGAAAGGTGTAGACATGACCAGCCGGGCAAAGGGCGTAAGAAAAATCAACAATCGTTTGAATTCGAGCATGTCGTACTCTTTTCCAATGGAACATCAATTCTTTACTATGTGGTGATACTTTGGAAACGGCAACCAGGGCGGCTTCGAAGAAAACTTGGCGGTAATTATATGTGAAGTCCTTCCTAGATGCAGAGTGTCGGTTCTCAGTGCTCTAAGGTCTGGATGGATCACCTTCTGCATACCTGATGCTCTGAGTTCTAATATTAGAAACAGGGTTCTCGATAGTTGACCTAAATTGAGATTAAAATAGGCAATGGGGAAGAAAGCGGCAGGAGTATAGAGGCACTCGGCACAATAAGTTTTACTATAGTAGTGCTGACGTGTGATTCTGAGCTTAAATTGGCTGTCGTTGATTATAAGTCTCGCATTAAGCGTCCGAGCACAGCAGATTTAATGTAATAGATTTGCATTCCCAGTTTGGTCTTCAACCCTTTCACTCACACTCAGTCGCCTCAGCCACCTTAAGAATTCAGACTGTTGGATACGACAAACTTAGCAGACATCATGCACAATGGCAGAGAGATACAGTACACCAGGGTCTGTGCGTGTCATTGGAACTTTTACATACGATCTGTAGATTGTGGCTGATCGCCAAGCCAAGATTTTAGCGTCAGGGGCTGCAGCCTCGTGCACATCTCAGACCAATAGCGCACCTATAATTTCGTTCTTTTTCACCCATCCTCAACCATATAACAATCAACCACTCAAAATATAGGCTCTTCTCTCTTCCCACAGCAAAGTTGTCCTCCAAGAAATAGGTGATTAAATCCTTCGCATTCGTTCATATATCATAAAACCCCCGACCTTGCGGAGAACAGTAATAATATCATTTACCGTCGACAACCTATCGATCCGAGAGCCTTGAGCTGAAGATAATTCCACGACATGCACAAGCATCTTCAATTTCCCTTAATTCAGGGACCTTGGATGTGTGGCTGCGCTCCCAGATAACATCCAAGGTCCTGAGGGCGGGCGAGAGCTGTTGATTTGTGACGTATTGAAGGAGTGCCGAGCGAAGGGTCTCAGTTCTTCCACGCTGCGCCATGACCAAGACCAAGCACTTTAAAGGCTTTGGAAAGAGGGCCATTCGTGCTGGAGGGTTACGAGTATCTGCCAATTTTACAGCCTCTGTGGCCGGTAATGTGAGCTTGGTCAGGTGTTGATATCCGGTGAAATCGACGGGCTGAGCAGGTGTAGAGGTGGTCCAGGTATCAATAGTCAATACCTCCAGGGTCTGTCGACAGTGATAGAGCCCGGCACTGATCCCCTGTGCCACTGCCTTGGCGTGATACCATGGTACTCCAGGAGTCATTCCTAAAATGGGCTGCAAGTCGAACTGGCGTAACTCTTGGCAGCATCGAAGCAATGACACGACCTCAGCCTCATCCATGTAAGGACGAAAGAGTCCGAGGTAACGAAGGGGTGAGGTAATATCCCCGACCATGTTTGGAAGAGAGGACCCACGCAGACTCCAAGATCTGAAGATTTCCAAGGAGGGCAGCCGAAGAATAGACTTCACGTCCACGCCAGCGTCCTCGTTGGCGAAAAGGCTGAGACTGACCAAACTCATGAATGGGAGCTCTCCCTTGGCCTCGACGCTGGACCATTTTATCATTCTGTTCAGGTACTGCGCTGATCTTCCTAGCTGCAATTCGACTTCGGTGAGACCATGCAGTTGAGAAAGGGTTCCTGAAACCCAGATAGCCCCTTGGTTGGATTGAAGGTCTTTGACTACTCCTGGAATAACTGAATGCCATCTCCTCAGGGGTGGTAAGAAATACTTCTGAATCTCTTCTTGAGTGAATATCGTGGTCTTCAACGTTGGTTTCGTGCCAGGGTCCGAGATGTCATGAATATCAATATGCCTTTCACCAGCCCCTGCTTCAAAATATTGAACCAATGATGCTAGCTCAGGATGTTGTGAGAGAGTCCGAGCAAAACATATTGTGGCCCTTGGAGAAGACAAAAAGACCGCTTTATAAATCAGTTCCCGCGTGACAAAGTGAAGACGTTTTGCTGTCAGTGACATTGCAAATAAATCTCCACAGGAGTCGCTCGTCCCATAAGGCTTGATTGATAGATACTGGGCAATCAGGAACAAAAGTTCGTCTGGGAGATCATATATATGCGCCATTGAACCTATGAACTACAATTCTGCATCAGAGCAAGGCTGAAAATGTGAAAAGATAATTCTAAAGCTACTTAATGTCTTACCAGCCAGCCATGTGACAGACTTGGATGATGACATTTGCCAGGAACATCCCTTTTTAACGCCTACACTTACAAGTGTATACCTGCAAGTGCATACCTGCAAGTGCATACATGAACAAAGAGAACTAAGCGGGTCTTCTACACTGCATTCCTGACACGGTACCGCACCGGGCTATACTGTAGCACTTCTGAGCGGATATGGAAGTGATCGTCTTCTAAAATGTATTGTACCGAAGCAATTTTAACTCCACGCAGAGAGTAGCAAGGCTACCATGCAGAGTCGAACTGCAGGCCGCCCACAGAATTTTCACGAGACAATATACAGTATCACTCTTGCCCTATGTTGGGCCACCTCAAATGGTACCATTGTCCCTCAATGAGCGGTTCTTATTGTGTCGTGTTCTTGTAGCTGTCAGAAAATGTCTTCCTGTGAGTTGACTCTGGCCTTACCGCCCCAACGATCAGTTTCGCTGTCATCACTGTGCCACGCCACAGAGTCGACGGATTCTACGTCCCCTGACCACGAAGTATGTCGGGAGATTATCTTGATCCAAACAAAGAGACATGTCGCACTGGTGAGTGTGAAGACAAAGATGGCTAAACAATTCAATAGCGACTGCATATCGACTGGAGTTTGCATCTGTCGGAGAACCAGAAGTACAATAGTTGAGACAGACTGGACAGAGATATGCTCTGAGTTATATTTACCTTATGTTTACCTTATTACAGTAGACCCCTATCCCCGTTCTACTGAACTGTAGTGTATTTGTGGAGAGAAAAACTGGACAGCAATAATACACTCCCTCTCAACAGGTCTGGACATTCGCGAGAACCATGGCTGCTAATGGACTGTAGTGCTTACAGAACCTCCAGATGAAATATCCCGCATTTATTGATAAAAAGATACGCCCCATACATTATTGTCCTTCGTCCACAGTATTTAAGCAGTGCCCTCGAATCTCAGTAGAGTTACTGTTGCAGGATACATGGAGGACGGCATAATCCACCTAGCCTTCTTCTTTCCAGTTGCGTGGCTCTTAGTGGTAGCATTGCTGTCGTGTATATCACTGGCTCATAGATCGATGAACAACTCCGCAACCTTTGAGATGGCAAACTGCACAGATTCCAGCATACTAAAGACGGCCCCAAGAGGCAAAGACTACACTTGCAACGATGGGAGTACAGTTACGCTGTCCACACGACCTAATCTACGCAGCCGTCTCATCGAGGTTCTCCTCCAGCGGTCCAAACACGAGACACGCACCAGTCTTGCTGGACAACCACTTATCATTGGAAACGACATGGATCAACAGGAGCACCGGAGGTCGCCGACAGAGAAATCACGACCAAAAGGTCAGTTGGAAAAGTTTCAAGTCGAATGCATCAAACGTTCCAAGTACGATCTGGATCGTCAGGAAGTGCTCTATGAAATCAAATGGTTGGGTTATCGAGATGCCGAAAACACCTGGGAACCGAGAGAAAATCTTCTCCCGTAAGGATCCTCGAAAGACTCTATAAACAAAGTACACTTAGGCTGACAAACAACAGTGACTGCTTGATTAACCTGTTTGTCCATCATTACCTCATCGGATCGACGCCGCTTCCATTCCACAAGCCTCCTCGATACACAACTCGACAGCCTCCGACGCAACCTACCAACGAGCCCAGCGGCTTGGTGGAAAGAATTATCAATAATGACAACTTCTCCTTCCATGTCGATTGGATGAGCCAGGTTCTTCAAACGGACTGGGAGCAAGAGGTGGTAGAAGTAGAAGATCTACACTTCTCAAGTTCTGGAGAACCTGTAGCTGTCGCGAATACGAGCAATGGGCAGAGACATATCTTGACCACCGAATGGCTGGCGCTCCACTGTCCGCTGAAAATGTTGAGGTTTTACGAGACGAATGGGACCTTTTAACGTCTCAACGCACCGCTCTAATGGTGAAGTTCTCAGCTGCACTGCAAATTCGTGTCTGGCTCTAGGTAAATGGTTGTAGGCTTGACAGCATTCACAAAGTCTTCTTTAGAATTCAATACCTTGTCTTGTTCAAAACGTGAATCACATTCCCTCTTTATGTACAGGAGCATGTGATCTGCCTCCGAATATGCAGAAGTTGAAAAGAGACCTATTGTGCAGTAATTATGGTGCGATGTCCAACTTGACGAGACCCTAAAAATATATCTGCAATCTCAAAGCCAAACTCCAAGCAAGTCTCAAAGGTGTTTCCTAATCATCCCTGCTGATGTCCTTGTCCATTGTCTGTCAGTGCTGGAAAATTTGGGAATGATGTGTCTATAGACACATCAACAAATTGGTGGTGAAATTTCTCGTTCATAAATTGGTTAGCTTCAGATAAAACTGCGTCGAAGGCACTCCTCCGCTGGGTGAGAGCTGTCAGGAAGGCTCTCCGCCCGGGTTCACCGAATTGATATCTGTTACGTAGCGATCAGCTCAGAGGTCTTTCTGGGATTTCGTAAAACCCTGTACAGTACGTCAAAATGGCAACGCCTTACCGGGAGTCTGGCTCGCAGGAAGGGGCCAGAAGTAACATGCCAGGTCCAAAGCCTTCGATCAACTTGGACCAAAATCCCCCGATGGCACGCCATTTTTCGACTCTGCGCCTCATGCTTCGCGGGGACACACCCTTAAATCTTGAATCAGAGAGATGAAGGTCGACAAGACAATCCTTGACCACTGTAGACGCACCCTTGCCTCGGCTCATCACCAGGGACTGTGACCTGTTACGTCGTCGATACCACTCCCGCATCCAGGCCAAGAAGGGAGAGTCGGCGCCTTTCCGGGTATCGTTGGAGGCGGCCACGTAAAGCTGATAGTAATGTGCAAAGTCTATTCGATTCTTCAAGCTTTGGACTTCGCCTCTCAGGGAGTTCGTTTCCAGTTGACGACCTTGTTGAAGGATAAAGTTGACGAAGCTTGGTACGTCGGGGCTTTGGGACATGCCAATCGGTGCGGTCGTGTCCGTATCCGATAAAAGCTGCGAAGAAGTAATATCTTCCCACTCTTCTCTCAATGTAGAGATGAGCGCACCCCGATCATTCGTCCCAAACCGCTCAGCCAACCCTTCAGGAGTGTGCTCCATCTTCGCCGTCTTTTGTGGTGAGTGAAAGGTTCGATTGGTACATGTTCTTTTCCTTCCATTCGCGGAACGTGTGCCGAGCTCCTCCTCTTCCTCGACCCCGCCGTCGTCCGGATCATTGATCTCTTCCCTCAGGAACGGTCTTCCTGCTCGTTGTCCGCGCTCCTGATCTTCTGGTTGTTGCACGTTACAGGCGGCATTCCGAGGTGACCGACCAGGTGGTTCTACTCCCGTTGAACACACGTGCCCGGCATTTGGTCCAGCCAACATGGGGCTGCCACTGGAATGGCAGTGTGCGTGAGATTCATATGCTTCGCCAGCCGCGTCACTGGTTCCAATCGTGAGAGGAACCGTGCCATCTCTAGTATCAGGGGAACCTGGATTGTCCGTGATCGAGGGTGTCAACACCTGCATGCTTCTCCGACAGGCTTGAAATATATGAGCATTTTCTCGTGGTGCTGAGCCTCCGCCTGTTTCCAAGGGTCCTTGGTTATTGTCTCGTTTCGGCGAAACTTTTTCTGGCTGGTGCAGTCTTGACCATATGAGATCTTCCGGCAATGGAGGATCAATTCCGTCCATGGAGTCTGTGGATGGCCGGGTCAAAGGTGATCCTGCAGGTAAAAGATGCGACCCGGCTGAAGTCGAGACGATCTCCTTCTGTAGCTTGCTCAGTGAAAATGTTTTCAGATGATGCTTTGCATAACAATCTCTGGGCAATGACTTTACTTCAGATGATGAAGGTAGCTGGGACGAGCTCACCTTCGGGGCTTGACAGATGCCGGGGCCTCTGTGTCGCGGCAGGAAAACCTGGGGACTATGGGATCGTAGCCAGGATATGGCGTCTTCTAGGGTAGCAGCCACTCTGTCGACAATATCTGTCGGCGGCTCGGTGAGAGACTCGATGCATGCTTGCTCGAACGAATGCCACAGCTCTTTCAAGCTCTCAGTGGTTGCATTTGAATTGATGGAAGATTCCATATCGGCTCCTGGCAAGGAACTTCAGCCAAAATGTTTTCGGTTTCGTGTGCGAGTCCCAACAATCGAAGGGCAGTGACTGACTTCCAGGAGACCGGGAGTTCGGGAAAGCTGCATTTATAGACAAAAGAATGGAGGCACAGGCACATTGAGCCCGTTATCTACGTGGGCTGTTCGATTGTCAATTCCAGAAAACACCACGTTCTCTGTCAATTGTGACCCAGCTTCTGAAACTGGGTGGCATTAACCCCTTCGCTAGAAAATAGTGCGACATTGTCTTGTCATTTTGGCAGTACAACATCACTGGATGCTGCTTGGAGGTGTTTCGAGTCCTTTCGGTCCGTAACTATGGCTGTGCCAACGCTAACTACGCAGACTAAGGCGAAGGTCTCAGTCAATACCCTACTCATCCTGCTCGTGTCGCACCGGATTCCAGTTTGGAAATCAATGTGTGAATGATATCACCTTTCGAAAACAAATACAGTAACATCGAGTCCAACCGTTTGGCTTCGTCCGGCACTTTTGAGTATGGATGAGGAAGACTGTGAAAACGAGAAATTTCGTTTTCGCGCCATCTCTTCGTAGTAATGGAGTAATTAGAAGCTACTGAAAATGTCCTGTGTTGCGTCGCTCTCCCTCCTCCCTCGTTGGCATCATGGAAACCTAAGCTCAGTGCAGTAGAGCACAGTAGAGTAAGAAATGGATGAGCGAGGGGATCGATTTGAAGTTATATCCTGTCAAGCACGGCGGAAAGGGTTGAAAGATTACGCTTGGATATTAAAACACGCTACAGCCTGCCTGTCCCCGTCCTGGCACTATAGGTACTTGCCAGACCGGGAACGGTCACAGATAGGGTGAGGGGGTGAGGGAGGCAGAGGGAGAGAGGGAGAGAGGGAGAGAGGGAGGCAGAGGGAGAGAGGGTGAGAGGGTGAGAGGGTGAGAGGGTAAGAGGGTAAGAGGGTGAGAGGGTGAGAGGGTGAGAGGGTGAGAGGGTGAGAGGGTGAGAGGG
>NW_015622523.1:15707-85184 GCF_000836115.1 Exophiala spinifera
GAGAGGGTGAGAGGGTGAGAGGGTGAGAGGGTGAGAGGGTGAGAGGGTGAGAGGGTGAGAGGGTGAGAGGGTGAGAGGGTGAGAGGGTGTGAGAGAGTAAGATAGAGAGCAAGATAGAGAGCGAGCGGCGACGGAAATGCAAGTAAAATCGACTTTTTTGGTCTCCACTCGCATTGGAGCTAGCTGGCCTAATGCAGGTGGAGACCAAAAAAGTCGATTTTTCTTGCATTTTTGCCTTTTTGGGATGCTGAGGCATTGCACTGTGACTGTCGCCTTTTTGTCGCTTCTGAGCGGCACTCACCCAAAGAAGGTCCTAGTGAGAAGTCTTGAAAATGTGCAGGATGACAGGTGAAAACAGTAGCACAGTGATACTTAATTTTGCGGCGTTATTTCGACCTTGGAACCAAGAAGTTCGATTCTGACTGCTGTTGAGGGCAAGTCTTGTGACTGTGTCGACCCTCTCGATGAACAGTATAAGGTCGACGGGTACGAGACAAGAGACGAGCCTTCGTCTAAGTTGCCCTAGAGATTGCATTTGGAGGCGTTTCTGCTTGAGCAAGGAATAGGATTGTGCAGCTTTGGTATGCCTATCGTCCGTTCTCCTTTAGCTGCGCCGTTTGTTGACTTTGGAAGAGGTAACAAAGCTCATTCTTTGGGGCATGTAGCGCGAGTATTCATGTAGACGAACAACAGCGACGTTCAGCGATTGTGAAATGAATAGAAGTGAGACATTGAGGGCAGGAAGGAAGGGTAGAGGCAGGCAGGAAGAGAGGAAGGGTAGAGGAAAGTAGAAAGGCTAGAGGGATGCAGGAAGGGAAGAAGTGAAGAGAGGGGAGAGAGGGAAGAGAGGGAAGAGAGGGTAAGAGAGGGTAAGAGAGGGAAGAGAGGGAAGAGAGGGAAGAGAGGGTGTGGGAGAGCGAGGGTGTGTGAAAGGAGGGAGAGGGCAGGCCGCGATGAAAAATGGAAGAAATTTTGAACACAATACGTGGAGCCCAACAATGTCGATTTTTTTACATTTTTGCCGTTTTGGGGTGCTGAGGGCCTTCTTGAACTGTGACTGTTTGGGTATGGGAGGGAGAGAGAGGGAAGAGAGGGAGTTGAGGAGAGAGAGGGAAGAGAGGGAGAGGGGGGGAAGAGAGGGTGGGAGAAGGGGAGACGGGGAGAGAGGGTGGGAGAAGGGGAGAGGGGGAGAGAGGGTGGGAGAAGGGGAGAGGGGGAGAGAGGGTAGGAGAAGGGCAAGAGGGAAGAGAGGGAAGAGAAGGGCAAGAGGGAAGAGAGGGAAGAGAAGGGCAAGAGTGCTGAGATGATTCTGATTGGATTGCATTTCTTGCCTGCTGGAGTGCAATAAATAAAATGTCGATTTTTTTACATTTTTGCCTTTTTGGGATGCTGAGGCATTGCACTGTGACTGTCGCCTTTTTGTCGCTTCTGAGCGGCACTCACCCAAGGAAAGGCCTAGTGAGAGCCTTGAAAATGTGCAGGATGTCAGGTAAAAACAGTAGCACAGTGATACTTAATTTTGCGACGTTATTTCGACCCTGGAACCAAGAAGTTCGACTGCTGATCCTATTTGGGAGCGAGTCTTTGGCTCAGTTGGTCCTCTTGCTTGAGAGCAAGGATCAACGGAAAATGAGACATCGTCGATTCGGCGACTGATTTGCACCAGAAACTAGCCACCTCAGGGCGTTTCCGCTTGAGCAACCGCAGTAGGGTTGTGCAGCTTTGGTATGCCTATCGTCCAGACTCGTTCAGCTGCGTCATTTGGAGATTTTGTAACGGCAATAGTGCTCATTTTCTTGGTTACGTAGCGTGAGTTCTCGCGTAGACCAACAGAAGCCATATTCAGTGATTGTGAAGTGATGAGAAGGAAGGGGGAAGGGAGGAGAAGGGAGACATGGCAGGCAGGAAGAAGGGGAGGGTAGAGGCAGGCAGGAAGAAAGGAAGGGTAGAGGCAGGCAGGAAGAAAGGAAGAGTAGAGGCAGACAGAAAGAAAGAAAGGATAGAGGCAGGTAGGAAGAAAGAAAAGCTAAAGGTAGGCAGGAAAAAAGGAAGGGTAGAAGAAAGGAGAAAGAGTAGAGGGAGGCAGGAAGGGTAGAAGATGGGAAGAAAGGGAAGAGGGGTGTGATCAGAGAGAGGGCAGGATGAAAATGGTAGATGGAGTGGAGTCCACAAGCACTGACCATCTCTGACTCAGGACTATCACATGCTCTCGTTCTCACTCTTCTTGAAGTTTGCACCAACAAGGAATAATCATTAGAAATCATTGATCAGCCAAGAGCTAAGATGTCTGGATTATGCCCTTTCTGGATCTGGATGCCAAATACTATGGCTGCCTGCCAGCCATTGTCGCTTCTTGAGCGGCGCCGTGACTGGCGAAGCAGTGATGCTGGGCTTGGTGTCGTTGTTCGGTTGGGGCAAGGACTGAGGACAGGCTTGACTGGTCATCTTCGAATGCGAGGGTTTTGCAGAGTCAGTCCTCTTGGTGTCGGGCTCATCTGGACGGCAGGGTTCAGCTCAAAGGGGGGTCTCCCCGAAGGAGACTCATAATCCAAAATGCACAAGGATCTAGCCGTCGCAGGGTGATTTCTGCTCCTCAAACGGGGTAGGATTGGAAGATTTGGCATACTTATCACTCATCTCGTCCAGCCGTGTCTTTCGGGACTGGGTAGAGCAACATGGCGAGATCTGATCACTTCGCTAGAGTCATGTACCGTACTGTGAACGAACACAAGTGGAAACGAGTTAGGGAAAACCAGGCCAGTGTGAGAGAGGAGAGAAGGAGGGAGGCAGAAAGGAAGAGTAGGCTAAGGGAAGGGGACAGGAGAGGAAAGGATGAGATGATGGGTGGAGTGGAGCCCTGGCCTCTCGCACCGACCAGCTTTCGTTCCCTTCGTCCTCTGACATGTGCTCAAAAGTACTCTCTACTCGTCCACACGACAAGTCAGGCTCTTCTCGGCGTCAGCATGGTCCCCCAAGAACCTCCTCCCTCTCGACCTCGCCTTCAACTCACCCATGCGCCTCTGCCATAGTGTACCTACCTAGTACGGAACTGCCGTCATACAAGCGCTTGGGGGGACACGCTCCCCTCTTACAATCAGGCAGAAGCTGGTACATTGGCCGGCCGTATTCCAGCCTTGTACGCCGAATCTATCTGAATTAGTGTCTCTTCGTCGTAGTCTGACATGGAGAATCTGGGAACGACAAATTCATGCGAAAGATTCGTCTGACATTTGCCGGTAGAGCGTCGATACGCCGATGATGCACCAGCTATGACAGTAGTGCCACGGCGTTTTTGTAAAGCGGATTGACTCTGGAACGGATGAGACCCCCCTCCGAGGCGCAGGCAGCACCGAGGCTGTCACACCAGCAAGGATGATTCCTGGTTCATGGCGGTTGGCGACGTCCATGTCAAATGCAGTCCATTCCTACTGTTGTAAGAGCTCAGTGACTCGATCTGGAATCGTGATGTGCGTGCAGGTCTCGAAGAATGCCTGCGGAGCTCCTCAAATCCACAAAATCCCGGGTACCGACAATCTCGAGTCGAACAGGCAATAATACCCCACGACAGTATTCATGCATCGATGATATGTTTGCCGGCGCTTATTGAACTGCCTTGTTGGTAGACTAGGAAGTAGATCATCCCGAGTTACATCTTGTTGAGTTTGGTAGTGGCAGAGGTAGTGGCTCTGCTCTTGATCTCGGTAGCGACTGAACATCAAATAGGCATGTATAGATAGAACAATGGTGGCGTTATCCACATCTCAACACCTTCATCTGTGTCACTGTCAACGAACTCAACCCTGTTAGCAGGCGCACATTCTCTTGTGTGGCCATTGCCCGCCAGTCTGCACCGCACCGTCCAAGCGATCGGGCTTTGTCTCTTGTTCTCTGCCTGGGTGTATGAGCGGATAATGTCGAGGAGTCTTGTGGAAAAGGCATCAGATAGAGAAGGAGGAGCGACTTTGAACGGGAAAAGAACGACGCGTTGCAGCGGCCTGGGTCGTCGTACAGAGGGTACAAGCGAGGATAAGAAGAAGTAGGCAACGTGGGAACCGCAAGGGTTCCAGAGCCGAAAACGTTGAGGCGCCTGGAGACAAGTTTGACATGGTCGCAGTTTGCTGTTCTCGATGAGGGAGGTGACTCTCGTGGGCAAAAGCCATCAAAGAGAAGACGGGTCGGAATCGGTGACGATGAGATTTGCTGGCCACTTGTTAGCGGTATTGACGGGATCTAGTGCGTTCAACAGAGGAAGGCGTTTCGTTTCACGCCCATACTCACACTCGGCGAAATCGACAGATAGATTCAAACAGTGAGAGTCTCAATGGATGGAACGATTATCGGTCTCTTCACTTCTTTACGCCCTCCAGAAAGCACACTTTGTGTTCCAAGCGGCAGAAGTGGGAAAAAAGGGGAGGGCGACAGGACTCGTTAGGAAGGAGTTGTCAATATAACCGCCGGGGGTCGATATCGTAGACAAAATGCGTGGTCCAAAAATAGCAGGTACACACGTCATCGGCCAGTCTTTAGCCCTTTGAAGGATGGCTCTCGAAAGCGAAATACCTATTCAATTGAAGTCGGTTGGACGTAGTTCAAAAATTGTGTCGCGACGCGCATGCGAACCGATGAGAGCAAGTGATTGACGGCGCAGCCTGTCCTTGGCCTGGATGAATAAGCGCCCAGCAATTCGCATGTGACACTAGCCTTTTTGATTGGATGACAGTGCTACTCGCCTCAGCCTGCGCTCTTTCCCTGAACCAACGGGCCCGAAGGCTTCGACTCCTCAAGAGACCGACATGGCACTGTATTGATCAATGTGAGAGCGCTTGCTCTCCTCTGTAACAAATGATATCGCCCGATAAAGAAGCCACGAACGTGCAGAGTCACGAACAGGCCAATCTGCACGGTAAGAGCCTCGAACGACGGGAACGCAGGATCAATGGATCACTGACGCTTTGTAGACAAACGGTACGCCATGCAGAGCGACGACGGCGAACGTCCTCACAAGATCCGCCGCTTATCTGACCTTCAACACGCCTCTCCGGCTTCCCTGGTGGAAGACCTCAATCCTGAGATTCCTTCCTCGAAGCTGCACCGTCAGCTTCCATCTCCGTCTGCCACAAAAACCGACGAAGTGAGTGGATGCAATGCACGTCTCTACAGGGGGAAAGATGCTGACAAGGCGACGCAGTTGCATGGCGAATCGTCTCCTGCAAACCCTCTCGTACCAGACCGAAAGACAAGGTCGCCGGATAGACACACCGTGCTCCCATCCGCACAGAGAGACCGCTCGCCTCCAGAACCATCGGACGGCGGTGCTTTTGTGGAGAAGTGGTTATCAAGCATTCCACCTAGCGAGAAATGTGACATCCAAGACGACATGAGTCTGCCACCCTCGAAACGATCTCGGTCCTCAGATTCGTTAAGTCGCCGACTTTCGCAATCTGGTGACGGCACGGAATCCACGGTTTCAGCAGACAAGAAATACTCGGCCTACAAAGATGTGAACTACCCGGTGGTTTTGGAGACAAAAGGTAGTTTTATGCGCTCATCTGATGCTGGCCTCGTGAAGGAAGACCAGATATTGTGCGAGAAGCTTCTCTACACGCATCAACCGCGTCCCGATCAGTCGTTATTTGATGACCGATTCAACAAATTCCAGACTCTGATTCGAGGCCGATCCGAAGCTCGAGTCTTCCTCGACCTGCATCCTCTCCTCGTCCCATCGGTTGAAAACCTGTACATCAGTGGGCGAGAAGAATTTCACGGTCTGATTGAAGGTCACAATGACCCCTGGGTCAAAGGGATTTCGTTCTATGGACCCCGACCGCAGCCGGACCGTACGTACGGATTCAAATGGTCCAACTTTACCGAACTTCAGCGCCGGAAGCTCGGCATCGAACCTTTGGAGAAGTCGTACTACACGGCGCGCGAGGACATTTATTTTCCCTTCCTGACCAGCGAGGTGAAGTGTGGAAAACAGGGCCTTGACTTGGCAGATCGACCGAATGCTCATAGCATGACGGTTGCACTCCGGGGAATCGTGGACGTCTTTCGCAAGGCCAACCGTGCTTCGGAGGTGCACAGGAGGGCATTGGGATATTCCATTTCGCATGACGACCGGAGCGTGCGTATCTATGCTCACTATCCTGAGGTGGATGGTGAGAACACGTCGTACTTCCGCGAGACGATCAAAGAACTCAACATTGGAGACGAAAGGGGCGAACAGAGATGGATCAGTCACCAATTTACGCTCAACGTTTGCCAAATTTTCGCCCCGGCTCTGCTCAAGCGACTCACCGCGGTGATCGATGAGCTGCCTGATCCGCTTACAAGGACACTCGAACCGGCCAGCATCGATGAGCTCAGCGTACAAAGCTCGCAGGACGATAGCAGTGCGCCTGAATCTCAGGATGAAGGGTTTCGCAAACCACCGCGCGGGAGGGGCTTGAATGCCGAGTTTCGAACCATGATTCAAAACTTGCAACGGCAGCTGGAGCAGCAACGAAAAGACTCTGAGCAGCAACGAAAGGATGCAAAGGATAGGGAGACCTTGTTGGTGGCTCAGCTAGAGCAGCAACGAAAAGACTCTGAGCAACAACTAAAAGACTCTGAGCAACAACGAAAAGACTCTGAGCAACAACGAAAAGACTCTGAGCAACAACGAAAAGACTCTGAGCAACAACGAAAAG
The DNA here is from genome assembly GCF_000836115.1 of Exophiala spinifera. NCBI lineage: Eukaryota > Fungi > Ascomycota > Eurotiomycetes > Chaetothyriales > Herpotrichiellaceae > Exophiala > Exophiala spinifera. The sequence continues at coordinate 22,397 of NW_015622523.1, forward strand.
ACTCTGAGCAACAACGAAAAGAGCTTGTGCAATTGCTCAGACAGCAGAGTGATCAAATCAAGCAGCAAAATGAACAACTCAGACACCAAAATGAACAGATCACAGAGCTTCTGCTGAAGCAGTGATGCGTCTCAAGTCTTTCCAGTCGTCACATCTTCTACTGTTCAACATGGCACCAAGGATTCCCGCCGCCTCCGTCGGTCAAATTTCTACTACCACGGCATGCTTCTGATGTGGTCAAAATGAGAAGTATCAGTCCAGAGTCAAATCCAAGATCACCTCGCCTCAGCTTAAAATATCACTTGACCGACGGGAGGACAACGAGGGTCTCGAAAGGAAGAACAATGCCACCACACATCCGCGATTCGGCGCGTAGAGACCTATCTGTTACTGGGGACGCGACCAATTATCGCTTTTACCCTGGGCCACCTGAAGTTAGTCTTCTTGGTTCAGCTGCAAGGGCGTCATCAGGCAACCTTTGCACCGTCTCCTCGGATGTCTCAAAGTGACCCCTGTTCTTCGCATTAGGGCTCGAAGGCGCAGCTGGATTGGATACAGTGGACTCCAGAGCCTGACAGGCACATAGCCTCTTGGTCACAATTACACCGAGGTGTGATGGCATCTTCGTGCCGCAGCATGCGTCATTGGGGCTGCTGGTCTACGGATATGTCAGGTACCACACGCTCAGGAGTCGACAATCCCCCGAACCGAACCGCAAAGGCGCCTGACCAGGCTCGTGTAGCAGCTGTGAACCTACTACTTCTAGAGGTATAAGAATGCGCTCTAGCCCTGCTTTAACCTTCGTCCCTCTTTATATGTCTAACTCCTTACTCACACCGCCCTTCTCCAACAAGCGCAAGATGCAGCCTATTGTCGACATCAATCACCTCCTCAACGACGCTGATTTTGAAATTCAGGACGAATACGATTCGGTTTTAGATGGTGCTTTCGACATGAGGAGGAAGTTCTCCTCCCTGTTGATGCAGGCGCGGCAATTGAAGACGATATTGCTCGCTAAACAGGCTGAACTGGATCGTTGTATCGCTCAGCGTGGACGACAGCGACCAGGCGTTCCGAGTATTGCCGAAAGTACTCGGAAAAAGCTTCGACAGCAAACTCGCAAGTTGCGGCAGTGTATGAACGAGAACAGGCTGCTGCGCATTCAGAATCAAAAAATGAGCAATGATTTGGAAGCTGCGCACAAGGAATTGGAAAAGATTGATCACTTACGGTGCACTATCTGTATGGTGGCTTTTAAAAATACCACGATTCCATGCGGTCACAGTGCCTGCAGGGAATGTTTGGAATTCTGGCTTGGACAAGGCAAAGGCTGTCCTTGGTGCAAACGAGGATTCCAAGAAGGCGACATTCGGGATATTTACCTTGGGTCCAGTAATGAAACCGGGAACACCCGGGAGGATGATGACGACCAGACAGATATCATCTCGCTGAGCAGCGACAGTGAGTAGAACATGAGGTGCATACGGACAGCGTAACGCTACATAAGAACACACGGAAGACTTCTTGGATTCAATCTACGCTCTTAACCGCATCACCTGCTCGTGTCGTTCCTTCTTTACGACTTGTCCTTCCGTAACTGATTTCTATTCGCTTCTAGAGATGACGGAGGCTGGTCCTGATAGTCAATCTAGCTTTCCGGAGTCTATTGAGGGGCAAATTGAGGCATCTAACGCATAGAAGACGACGATAATAGTGCAAGCTTCTTTGCAACGAGTCGCCAGATTGCAACATGAATCAAGTCTTCAATAACATCACGCAAGAGAAGTTTGCAAAGGGGAAAGATCAATGCCCCGAAGGTCAGCAATCAATGAAAACCCTTGTTTATGGTGGCTTGCAGGGAGGCCACCCAGAGCCAGAAGACCCTGAATCAGTGGGCTTGAGTACCGTAACAAGGGAAAGACTACCTTGGAAAGAGACCACGCAACCCCGCCAAGAAGTATCAGTGTGGCCCAGTTGAAGGTTGTACTGTAAATACTCAATACGGCGCCGATGATGCTCTTAACCGCAGGATACTGCTTTCAAGGGGTCAAAGGGATCCAACTTGGCGGTGGATATGGTATTTCGCTGAGGACGACGGCGAGACAGGCACCGTCGTGTTGGAACGGCGGAACCAGTTGACGACCCCATCGAGGAATCAAGCCTCCGTACCGCAACCGTGGACATAGGAGTATAATTGTGAGCTATGTCAAGAAATGCTTTTCAAGACCATGTACAGCATAGATCATGTTGGGAAAGAAGTCGTGAGTACCCTCCTGGACAAAAATCCGGACAGACAAGCGAAGACCTTTAGAAGCATTAGCCATATTAAGTGCAGTCGACCGTACGCCTTTATCACGCTCGAGCTCGGCATGTCATGAATCAGTTTTTCAACAGACGCTAGGTTGGCCTGTAGCCTTATCTTCCACTGAAGTGCCTCTCGTTTCAATCGTTGCTCACGATCATTTTGCACTTGACGGCGATGTTGAAGTCTTCTCGCATGTGCCGCAGCTTGGTACGCTATGTTTCGCGTTCGATTGATGACCCGTTGATACTCCGCACGTTGCCTCCGCTCGCGTGCTTGTAGAAGTTTTGATGCTTTGAGATTGGCGCCGTCTTCCAGATCTTTGGCAAGCTGAGTTTGTGCTCGGGCGACCAGGTGTGATAAAGCAACAGCAGAGAAAGTGGTCATGGTGTGCAAGCACCATGGTTGCTTCGCAATTGCTTTGATCTGGGAAAGATGTCAATATAAAATCTACGGTCTAGTCTCGCCCATAGCTCACTCGTTCCTTCTGTCTTGTAGTGGCTGACGGGCTATGTGTCAAAGCATGCTGAACCGTGCTCAACACCCTGCCAACGCAGGATGAGTATTTGTTCTGTGTGATTCTGTTGATATTGCTTCGATGAACTGCCGCGTGACGGATTCTGCGTGAGATTTGTAAGTCTATCATGAATTGGTCTCTTCGGTCTTGCATGATCCTGCAGTTCAACATAGATTGCCTATTGTTCAGACAATGGCGAGAAACATCGTCAATGAGGAGTGTCAGCTCTGCAGCCTGTGGGCAGATCCATGATCGAGTCGAGAGTATATCTGGGGCCACTGCCTCACAAAATGTGAATAGCGCATGTTCGAGATCATTCTGCCATTGGGCTAGTAGTAGATGAGTTTTAAGAAAGCTATACGAGTCATGTTAGCTCTCCGAATATGACTAGGTATAGACACGAACGTCCCTGCATCCACCAAAATACTGTGAGACTACCTGAGCCTCAATCTCTGTTCCGCCCGGCATAATGATCACGAGTAGTATTGAAGACTTGGTGTTTCTGTGATTGATAGTCGAATAAGTTCACTTTCAGGAACTGAGCCTCCTTTTTAAGATGTCGGACTGGCGAGGTACTCTAAGATTTCAGCTCTCAACTCAGAAGTCCCTGTCTTCGCTTATTCAATAGTCTCGCCGGGGAAAAGGGGCACGGATCGTTTCATGATCCCGTTCAGCTTTTGTGGATAGAATGCTATACCTTCGATAAGGATCAATGGGATCATTGGTGAAGGCTCTTATCGAAAGAATTCAAGCTAACCTTGCGCCGAACAAACACTGATGTCATTTCGATCTCGCACTCACACTCGCACCGGCACTGACCTAGAATCCATAGATCGCTTCGTCAATAGAGCTTGCGAAGCTTCTTGACCTGCATCACATTATGGTGATACTCCTGCTCTTTCAAGTCGTCTCTCGGTCGCAAGCTACGCCGGCGATGCGGGTTTTTGTTTGCCTGTAGAGATCTCGGAAGCCAATCTTTGTCACTAATCTGGCTTTCAGGGGTCCAGCAAGGATTCCACATAATCCAATAGAGCATTTCACCATCGTGTTCCTTTTTCCCGATGACAGTATACACACGAGAAAGAAGGCCGCCCCCGCACTCTGCCCGACACTTCCGCGCATGCGGGTCGAAGGCCGACAGCGTACCTTCGAGATTGGCCCGAGTCTTATGGTAGAGATCCTCCAACCTAATTCTAATATCATCCTCAAGCTTAGCCGGAAATTCAGTCTTGGCGTTGGTCGGGACAAAATTCCCTAGGCGCATCCATGTGTCCTTGGCACCCAATAGATACTCGTACTCCCCATGTTTGTAACAGTATCTCCGGTCGTAGGCTGCGTCGTGGTCCCAGAGTCCATCGGAGGGAAGTCCCACGTCCTTCGAGTCAAGAGAAGGCATGTCCCTTAAGTTCTGCGCTCTGGTGTTGTGCTTTGCCATATCCTGAACGGCGGCGACGATACTAGCCTCTTTTGCTGCGCAGACCGAGCAGTTCAAGCAGTTCAAGCTGTCCAAGTCGTCCAAACAGTCCGAATAGTCCGAATAGTCTGCATGCAGAAGCGACTCTGTGTCACATTCTGCCATGATTTCTTCAAATGTCTTCGCTAATAGTTGAGACGGTTCATGTAGTCCATTTTCGGACAAATGCTTCGAAGTCGACGGCAGGAGAGGCGGAGTGATTCGGCGGGAGTTAATTCTTGGAACGAAAGGCATTGTCTTGCCAGAGCGAAGAACTCGTGCGTCTCGAACTCCTTGAAGCCGGGTTTGAGGTATCGTTGAGATAATTGATTGCAGATCGGGCGGTATCTTCTAAGGAGTGAAATTCAAAGAGTAAGAAGGAAGACAAGATACGAAAGGGCACATTGAGGGTGAGCGACCGTACCTCTACCCATCGGCGAGGGATTTTGCCAAGGACACAGCCTCTGTCCTCGCGCTCGTCGACGACAAGGTGAGACAGGATGACAGGAAGCAGGGCGAATCAGGTCGATGAGTAGGGGGCCATGATAGCACCTGCTTGTCCATAGTGGCCTCGGGTCGGCTTCCGTCACTGCCAATCGAATCTTATTCGACAGAGCCCTGCAGGGAGGTCACAAGTCGCAGAGGGTGGCTCGTCCTTGTGGTTGGAATCGTCGTCTGCCCTGGCAGGGGTGGGAGAATGCCTAGGGGTGTGCGTTCGGCAGCCATTGTTTTCTACATCAGGCTTTGCTAGCGACATGACAAATGTGTTCCTCTCCGAGATGCCACGGCATGATGCCTTCAATTAACTGTATCCCAAAACCCCTCGGCTGCCCCTGGTGTACACTTACCAGATTGACCGGTCAAGTCACTGATATCGCGCCTCCCCTTTATGGTTCGGACTAAAGATGTTGGGGCAACATACCGTACCTACCTACCACAGCATTTTGTCTCGGGTGACTCGGTTCTCAAGGAGACTGACTCTACGGTGAATTTCTACACTCGTGAGAGATTAAGCCTGGCAGCCTTTCACTTTCGCAGCCACAAATCTTGCAATCCCTGCTAGATTTATGGGAGGTGTAATAGCTGAGATCTCGTACGACAGGCGGTAATCACCATCTAGATTCTGTCGCAGCTTCTGTAGCATATATTCCACTGGCGTCTTGTCATTCTTGTTTATGCCGAAAACCCGCTTGTAACATTGGCCTTAGGTACTTTTCTAAGCTGATCGAGTGCTGGTGACGGGTGAGAGACATCAATGTTGACATGGGTGAGCGTAGCATAATAGGAGGTGGAAGATAGCACTGCTAGTCGCAAGGCAGGAGAATTAGACCAGTTGATCTAGATTAGAAAGAATCCAAGCTGTTGTAGGAAGAATATTCTGCACAGTCTCAGCCACGGACCAGTGTCCACTACCGTGGACAGTTCTCCGTTCACGACAGATATGGACTTCGTCTCCTGCGTACATTTGTTCTAACTAGTCCTATTTTGGCCACCTAGTCTCAGATGGCGCCGATCTGGTCATTTTCTGGAGCCTGCGTCCAGTTGGATCAATGCTGTAAAACGTTCTCAATTTTCTATGTATGAAAGGAGGTTTCAAAAGATTTAGATCACAGTATTTGAGCAGAACTGGCCGTGATTACCGTATTTGCGTGTGAAAGGTGTGATCCGCAATTGCCCCACATCGAAGACAGCTCTCAGAGACGCTAAAAAGAATTATCATGTTGTGTCCCAATACACGTAGAAAGTGATGCTACAGTACACATTATCGATCCATGGCCATAATCCCTCCATAAATCTCTCCAGTCTGGTTATTTCTCAAGACTGAACCTCTCATCGGGCCCGATCATCTCCAATTCGTCGCCTTCTCTGGCCCCACAGTCCCATCGAACCGTCACCTTGTCCCCTCAAGATTCCCGAATGAAGAGATCGAAAGCCATATCAAACCGGGACAACTCTGTGGCAGAGTACCATGTTAGAAGTTTAAGCTTCGTCGGGTTGCTCCGCTGGACCCTCTCGAGGACCTGCTCGACAGCAACAGCACAAAGCCAGACAGGGTACTTGAATGAGTGCCCAGCCCATCTGGGCAATCGATCCGTAGTAAATAAGGTCGTAGTATGGATATTTGTCGTTCTTGCCGAACCAGGTGAATGATGTTTTATATCCATGAACGTTACCAGCAAGGATAGGATTGGCAATAAATATCAAAATTTGACCGATTAATAGACCCCAGAGAAGAGACAGTGGGTGATAGACTGCAAAGATGCCACCCAATAAAGCGCAAACAGCGGAGGTGACGCAGAGAATGATACTGAGCAAAATAACACGGCTCATAAGATGCTCGAAGATCTGGTCGAAGCGATCGTGAGGTACGTTGACAAGGTCGGTCCTTGCTCGATCCTGAAGAACAATCGCAAAGTGTGCGATTGCGCCATTAAAGGCCGCTATAGCGAGACTGATGAGGGAGAAGAAGCCCACTCCAAGGCGAACTAGCGTGGTACCCATTTTCTGGAAACTGCACAAATACCAGATGATCGTCGATTGATGAAGGAGGGCTTGATTTGAAGCTGGATTGATTCTTGATTGCGTGATGAGGATATTCGAAAGGGCGTGCCTTCCATGAGATATATATAATGGTAGCAGTCCTCACAAGAAAGAGTAAAATGTCTTTCGATTCTGCCTTAGAGTGGGCGGTGCAGGGCTGACCAGACACGGTTTTGGTACCTAAGGGGCTAATGCTGGGTTGACCGGGCACTGTCTTGATGTCTCAAATGTCCGCATTTACGTGTAGGTAGCGGTCGATCCACCTCACCTGCCCAGACAACCTTCCCAGACAAGGTGGGAGTGGAAGGTTCACCACGCCGAGAAGCGAGGGATCCTCACCGATCAGTGGCTTGTACCCAACGGAGAATTGGGAAGATATTGGACCACGGCTTCGAGCTCATGGGTTGCGAAGCCTCTATTCATGAGCCACCAGCGCCACCAGCGCCGGCAGCGCCGGTGACGGCGGATGGGCCTGCAATGGTGGCCCGAAGGAGTGACGAAATCGACGCAGGGCGGTGCAACGAGCTTGCTCAAACCGACCCGGCGTCTCCTTATTGCTGGGCCTTGCCCACGAGTCTCAATACCTAGAGCATTGTGAAGTGGCAACTTCGGCACTTAGATATTACCGCAAAACAGTCTTCAACCATGCGCCGTAGGCGCACGCTTGAAAACAATCCGTGTTTCAGGCCTGACTTTCGTTCGGGGCTTCCATGATTTCACACAAGTGCGGATGGCCTTTTGCAGTGTCAGGAATAGTCGCAGCTTTGAATAAACTTGGCTCGTACTCTTTCAAAACACAAGAAACCTGTCAACTACTTGTAGATGGCTCCAGTGTTGAAGTCATCGAATTTCTCTGGAAGGGGCCCAGGGAGTTCAGAATGCCTCGCTGTGGGAACGTCGCTTACGGCCTGTCCAGAGGGCTCGATCGGCTGAGGAAAGCTCAGATAGTTCGGCAAGGAGCTAAGACAGCTGGGGATAGAGTGGACGTTAGAAAATGATATAGGCCTCAGAGTCGAGTCCGTCACTGAGAAGCTCTGTCCTCTCCCGTCTGTTAATCCCCGAGATCGTTCTCCTCTGAGTGCATCCTGCCTTAGTATCACGCATGTATGCGATGTCAGTTGCGAAGAATTAGGTGTTGGAGACAGGGGAGCAGATGTAATCAGTGTGTGAAAAACGGGAAAAGTTGTGTCTGGAGAGAACGGAAAGGCGTTCGTGATGCAAAGTAAGTTCTCAATGCTATCGAAAGCTATCCTCTCGATTTTTACATTAGCTTCAGGAAACTCGAAGTATACCGACAAACCATTCAACAACTTGAAAGAGAGAGGCGGAAGCTTCATGACGCAATACGCGCACTGATATCCTCGCCGAAATTTCAACCAGAGAAGCATCCTGAAACAATGAAGGCGCTTTCTGAGGTAGAATGACGCCGTCTCCAGCGGCTGCATTTTGATGCTAACCACCAAAGTCCGATGTTCTAGAGATGACTTTTACGCGCGAAGAAGTTGGCCACAGCCCCTGTCAGGAAGGCGAGAGAACTGTTCCCAAGACTCGTTCACGTCGATATGGAGCGAACGAAGGAGATCAAAATTTCCAGGTATTCAGAACTCCGAAACCGGCCTCGATCAACAATTTGACCGGTGATTGGAGAAAGTCTTTGAAGCAACAGACGGCCGAGTGTCATAGAATGTGCCTTAACTATGTCTTGAATGAGGAAAGTTGACGTCTGCGCTGCGAACCGATGGAGATGCAGCCACGGGGCCTAGTGGAGGTTCGGGGGCCGGCATAACCATGGCTGTAGATCGAAGCCTAGGATTAATTCGCGTTTGCTTCCTACTGTCCCTATCTTCTGTTTGCTCACTTTCGAACACGGCTAGAAACCCAGAACTGAAGCCAACGGATAGCGAAATGCCTGACATCGGCGATGTCGCTGTTGGTACTACCCAACCATGATATTGTTGCAAATTCCGTTGACCCACATCCTCGAAGGCTACATGTCACTCATCAAGGAATCGACAGGGTCTGTAGCTCACCTCGTGCAGCCCAAGGCAAGCAAGGATTGACTGTTCACTCGACATACGAATGTCCCAAATGGTGGTCAGATATGGGAAGCGAAACTTCGAGCCAGAAGTCGGTATTACCCCAGGATATGCGGTACGGATCGTTCAAACTGGAATTTTTTCATGGGGAAGCCAAATGCGGTAATCTCCACAACACTGCTACAAATCATGCTATGTGTTGGACTAGGCTGAGTTGCGCGCGCTGTCAGCACCGTCTTTACAAGCCAAATACTCACGCCTAGCGTCTTAGCGCCTCCGGCGGAACGCCGACGCCCTCACATTCCTTACAACTTTTGCAACACCATCAATTCACTGTTTCCAGTCATATATGACTATATTCTCGGGCTTCACAAGGAGGCTTTCTCTCCGTCTAGAACGTCGCCCGATAGAACGCCGCCCGAGGACGCCCAATGGCTCCACGCGGCGCGCCGTGCGACGGCGAGAAAGCCCTCCCTTGGAACGCTCCTTTTGCCTATATAATAGATATGGATCTCCCTCCGAGAGAGGGAGATCAGACTCGTCAATACATCCCATTTAGCCCCCAAATATCGCCTAGAACTGAGCGTTGCATAACACTATGCAAAGCACCTATGTGCCAAATTCACCGTACAGCCCGGTTGAAACTGTTTCACTCACTACTGCTATCTATTGACCTTTGTTGCCTGGTCATCCTTTCCAAGCACAGCAGGTGGTACGCTCTCCTGCACGAGGTATACTTGCGGAATGTACCTTCTGCAATGATCTGCCTAGGTGTAGGGCAGGCTTTCTCGTGTCCATCGGAAGCGTCGTCATCCCTTGGTGGCCAATGATCTGGCAGTCGTCGCAAAAGATGTGGCCACGCTCGTTCCGACATTTTTGAAGCTGTCAAAGCAGATATCACGCTGCAGATGGTTGACACGTTCCAACTTCTCCCCTTTGGCTTCCAAATGACTGTTCAGCTCTTGAAGGCGGAGGCGAAGCAATCTACTGCCTTTCGACATCGCTACACCGTGTTGTTCTGCCGTCATGGCTTGTCCTAGATGGTCTCGGTATGTCGTCGGAGGCGTAATAGCTCTGCTGATGCTAAGCGTTGAGATCCACGATCTCGTCTTGCTTGGTCAGTAATCCGCTATTCTGCTGCCGCGCATGTCTCACGAGAACGCCAAATTTCTTCTTGATATCCAAAGCGAATTCTAAAATTGTGGAAAACTGGAGTCAGGATCATCGACGAGTTGACTGGCTTCGACGAACGACTGGGCTCCGGCCATCTTCCAGGATTGTTATGTTATGACAGAGTCGGAAATGAGACAGGGACAACAGTGCCAGATAAAAGGAGGACAATCTTGAGAGATCGGCAGAATCCCTACGGCAGGCATGCTTCCTTGACCCCTCGATGCTGGTCGTGGCAGTGCCTGGGCAAAGGGCCGAGAAATGTATGATTACGGCCATCCCCTCGCAGGCCCCCTCTTTGTCTGCGCTTCATCCTTCCTTTCTCTCTTCACCTTACTTTAGCCGTTCATCACTCCGGTCCACCGAACACCAAAGTCTCCTCGCGGACTCGCAGGCGCTTAGGTCAGGCAACTTGAAAACCAAAGCCTGACCTCCGCATAGTGTTAGCAAGCCATCTCAATCATCAAAGCCAGCCTCGAAACAATTCCCTAGCGCACGTTTGGTCCATCGATCCAGGCGATGCAAGGCGCGTAATACAACTTCCTGTTACGACCCAAGTCTCCCTGCTCCAAATTTGGGGAGCTTGCTGTTGCCAGTGATCCGCCGGCTTTTCTCTGTAGCGTCGTTCGAGAATGCCATATCGAGTTCCGGAAATGGACCTCTTCTCCATTCAGCGATGATTATGCCAGAGTGCCTTTCCAGTATTCCGGAAAATATCGGGCTGTCTTCCAACGTGCCATAACTACGTACATCTAGTTATGGCACGTGACTCACTTGACGTGATCACCGTGCGGTTCCTCTCTGTAATGCTTCGGCTGGCCTCTGGCACCCTGCGTACGCAGAGCGTATACTGTTGACCTCCGGGATGATGGATTCACGTCTTACGCGGTGTCCAGCATGAAGCGCCTAAGAAGAATGAACCAAGATGAGTCCACAAAGCAAGGAAAGACATGTTGCACTCTGTATCCATGTCAGATTCTATGTCTCGTATTAGCGTATTCAATTGCAGACTGTTCTTTGCACAAGCCCTAACCCGACCACCCCCGCCCCTTCTCTCTCGCTCTTGGGTGAACAATACAATCGCTCTGCTCTGTACTCGTACGTGGTTTAAACGGGGAGCAGGGTTCTCCAAGTCAGCTCGCCAAGCCAGTCTTCGAGATCACGAACGTAATACTGATAATAACGCTGGGAGTCTTTTACTCGTGCAGATTTGGGGGTGGTGTCGATCAAAGCAACCTAAGTGATCCTCAAGTGGAAAGAACTTCCGTTGAATACTACACCTTCGTGCGAGTGACCAGCAATCCAACAACATATAGACTCCGTAACCGGCATTATGTTGTGCTTTGACCAAAAACTTTTGTGGCCACTGATTCTTCGCATGCGAATAATGCGCATAAAGGTCTTTTCAATATTGCCAATCCGTCAAATCTGGTAAGTACAGACCTCGACACAACCGTCATTTTGTCCCCCCAGCTCTGAGGAATGCTTGAAGGTGAGGCTGCAATAGTGATATAACGAAGAAGATAAAAGGAGGCCGTGTTCTTTAACTCTTAGCCTGGCTGGATGTCTGCCTGCTTCTCGGTCTGTTTATATTCCATACATATAGGACGAGTGCGAGTTGTGTTGTCCATACAATAGAAACAAAAGTTCGCAGAGTCAACGTGACGAAAAGAAAATCTCTGATAAGCAGGTAGACCCGGCCTCCTAATGTCAACCAGCAGACATAGATTGATAAGCTGCACCCAAAGACCCTGGCACAGGAGCAAAACTTGCGTCGTACATAGAGCAGAAGCCGTCTGGTGTTGCAGGGGAGTTAACATGTTCACTCCAACGTTAACCATGTGGTGCTTCGATAGCTCTGTAAGTCGACTCACCGAGACAGATCACCGCAACCATCGCAGTAGAGCTTGTGAGAGTTGCTTCCTGTCAACCGGTTTGGGGATGTAGTCATTCATGCCTGCTGACAAGTATGTTTCCTGGTCGCCTTTCAAGGCATTTGCGGTCATGGCGATAATAGGCAGTGCATGGCCCAGAGCCCGGATCTGCTGCGTGGCTGTAACTCCATCCATCACCGGCATGCTGATATCCATGAGAATTACGCAATAGCTAAGCGGTTTTTGCTTGATTATACGAACGGCTTCTGCGCCGTCATCGGCAACGTCCACTCTTTCGCAGCCAAATCCACGTAAAAGCCGGATCATGATTGTCCGATTGATGGCATTGTCTTCCACTACTAGGATCTGCTTCCCCTGGACGACACTTTTGAGATCAACGTCAGGTGAAGTATCAGCTCGTAGCACGGGAGCTACATTCACCTTTTCCATCGCCAAGGTAAAATAAAAAGTGCTACCTTGGTGTCCAGAAGTGCGAGCGAAACCGATAGTACCGCCCATAAGCTCCACCAAGCTCTTGCAGATGGAAAGACCAAGGCCGGTGCCTTTGTATCGTGTGGTCGACGAGTGGTCCAATTGAGCGAATGGAGTAAACAACATGCTCTCCGCCTCTTGTGAAACACCGATTCCAGTGTCGGTCACTTCGGTCCTGATGCTAAAGGAAGCTTCATCTTCATGCGATACAAGCACTTTGACTCGCACATAACCATGTTCTGTGAATTTGATAGCATTCGATACCAGATTTTGGAGGATCTGCCGGTAGCGGAGTGGGTTGCCTCGGGCAAATGTGGGTAGGCCAGGATCCAGCTCCACCTCGAACTTCAGCCTGTTCTTGGAACCAACGTTGAAACACCGCCGCACCGCTGCAACGATGTCTGCAATATTCATCAATTCTTGACTATTAGAGAAGGAACCAGAGCTCAATTTTGAATAGTCGAGTACGTCATTGATGACCTGCAACAGGATGGCACCGGATTCGTCAATAATGTCTGTAAGTTCCTTCTGCTCGGCTGAAAGGCCGGTGTCGATAAGAAGTGCCAACGCAGACAACATTCCGTGCATTGGCGTGCGGATTTCGTGGCTCATGTTAGCCAGAAATTCGGACTTCAACTTGGACGCTTCTTCGTAGGCGGCAATTAAACTAGTTTCCGTTGCCTTCCGGTCGGTAAGGTCTCTTGTCACTTTACTAAACCCTCTGAGCATCCCGTCTTGATAGACAGGAGTGATGAGGACATTGGCCCAAAACCGAGAGCCATCTTTCCTGATGCGCCATCCTTCATCCTCCACTTTCCCATCTCGGAGGGCTAGCTCCAGCTCCTTCTCAGGTTTTCTCACCCTGCGGTCATCTTCGCTGTAAAACGTGGAAAAGTGCTTGCCAATGATTTCGTCCTGAGTATATTGTTTAAGAAGCATCGCTCCCGTGTTCCATGTCACTATGCATCCCTTCGCGTCGAGCATGAAAATGGCATAGTCTCGAAGGGTACTGACAAGTATGCGATATGTCTCAGCAGAAGATAGCCGGGCGGACAGGTCGAACTTCCTTTGGACCTCTTCGCTGACATCCTCGCCTTCTGCGACAATGTAGAGGAGTTCGTCACCGTCATAGATCGGTGTTATCCGCAACTGCCAATGCCCGGTTAGGCTTCCAACCAGTAACTCAGACCTTTGGTCTTTGCGGGAATCGATAGCGGCTTGTATGAGTCTGAGAATCATTGCACAATTTTCCGGGATAAGCACATTGCTGACTATGTCTGGGAGTCTCTTACCATGGCATTGATCCGCCTGCACGTTGAAGAGGGTTTTCCATGCCACTGACGCAGTGATTATCCGCAACTCTCCGTCCAAGATGGCTGTTGGACGGGGTGAAAGTGCAAATATCTGTTCCATGCCGGTCAGGCTTTGAAAGGTGCAGGGTGGAATTGAGCCAGGGTTGAGTTTGACTCGGTGGTGGAGTAACATTATCTGAAGCGCAGGTGGTGACCGCAAAGGTCCGAAAAGCCGAACTTCCTGCTTGTTGCCGCCTATGACGTCTTCAAGTTCTACGACTCTGACGCGTTTTGAAGACTTTATTGCAAAAGATTGTGGCCTGACGGTATCGACTTAGAAATGACTGGCATAAAGGGAATACTTTTGTGGGCTCAGCGAGAGTAATCTTTGCAGTTCGACCTCATACCAAGGAGTTCAAGCTACGAGATACAGGGTTCGAGAAGGTTGAGTAGTATTTGGATCATTCCGTATCATAATGACGGCGATTACGTGAATTTTCGTGTTCCCATCGACGATCGATCATTTGAGCCGCATATATCGATGTCATCCACAATTGGTCCCGGTTCTAGAGCTCATGCCAATCAACAATGGCTGGAAAATCTTTCCGGGATTGGCGTCGCCGCTCCCATTCTTGACTATATGTATTGTATTTACGTGGCAACGGGTTCAGGATGACCAGGTTGGGCAGGCCAATTGGGCATTTCGGTTAAGGCCCATTTCGCCGACAAAATCAACGGGAGCTGCGCCTTCCCTTCGCCCAATTACAAGTGGTCGGCTCAATGGGGAAGCCCACCAAATTGAATGGAACCGCTTCACTCGGCGGATATACTGCATTACCTAGTACTACGCCGCCAGTTGATCGGATAACTTAGCCGCGAATCAGGGAGGGATTTGCGCATTGTTCTTCAAAGCCGGTACAGGTTTCTCTTGTTCAGACTTTGCCTTAGACAATTTTATATTATCCATCTGTCTTTGGTTGTCCTGAGGCTGCGGGATATGAGCACTGAACAGAAGTATATCAGAGAACGTGTTCCAAATGGTAGCTGTCGCGAGGTGGAATTGCTATGTCTCAATCTCTGCCCCGTCGTCACTCACAAGGTGCTGAGAGCACACTTTCCACGCCTGATTCGGTTCGCCCACTCAAGATTTCGAACGCGTGTGGAGCGTGCAAGCCAAGAAAGACGAGAGTATGTCTGCTCTACACCTATGGCTTGCTAAGGTAGCTGATGAATCGCAAGTGTTCGGGTGGTTCCCCATGCGATGCCTGCGTGAGCCGCAGAAGCCATTGTCTATATGATGCAACATCCGATCAACGACGGAAAATAGCCAACCAGCGGAACGTGCAAGCACTCGCTGGCGCGCAAGTGCAACTCGAAAGATATCGACAACTCCTCGGAGGTATCCTCGCTATCGTCAAGGCTGGAGACAACTACGCTATCGATGACTTGAACCGCGTTATACGATCCGATGTAGACCTCGCGCAGATCGCAGCACACGTGCGAAACGAATGTAGAACCACCATTGCCATCCAGCGAGTCTTTGATCGGATTGACTTCATCATCGATGGCCCTCCCGATCTTTCCTCTCCCTGCCAACTCTTTGGTCAAATTCCATCGTAGGGGGAATCAATGGCATCGCCGACTTCCCCATCGCGCGAGTTTGAAACTAATGATATTACTATGCGCCCAGATGCGCCTGCCACTTCATGTATTGTAAGATTCAAGTATTAAGGAGCGACGACCTTGATACGAGTTTGGAAGCGTATAGGCCTGGTGAGCTTCCGTCCCTACTAGCTATAGCACTCCAGGTATCGGTCCAAAGTCAGATGATACATCATACACCTCTTCTTCTGATGAAGCTCCGAACAGATTGCTCTACAAGATACAACGTGGCTGCATCTGGTTGTTTTTCCAATAGTGAAAACAGTGAAAAGTGAAATGGAGGTATATATGATTTAAGACAGGTCGCAACTTAGTGTACAACAAGTGGAATCAATCGGTACGTATACATACTGATTCGGATACTTGGCACATTGACACCATCAAGAAACGTGGATTGACGGGGGCAAACATCGGATACGGGTTGGTCCCAAATCATCTGTAATCGAAGGGACAGATGGTAAGACTATTTGTGTGTGAGTAGATAGCTCTAGATATAGAATGCTAGGAGCGTAGAATACAAATTCAGAAAGTGGATATATTGTGCGCAGTACTAAAATCAAAGCGACAATGTTACTATCAAGAGATAGTCCTATATAACTGGAAGGATAACCTCAGGTCCTGGTCGCCGCCAACAATACCAGTCCAATAAGTATGCAAGTGCACAGTCGACCATCATTCATCAGTACATCGAGGAGCTGCGATATCATTGCAGTTGACTTCTCGTCGTGAGCTTGTTGTTAGTCGCTTTCTAGTGTGAAGACCGTTCTAGGTTGATCTTTCAGCAGTGAACAATACGGAAAGCCCAACCGTAGAACCTCCACGGAGCCATTGGAACATCAATGACATGCTAATTTTCCTAGTGGAATGTGATTTACAGTTCAAATTGGGAGTTAATTGACTCCGCTTGGGCATAAGAGGAATATCCTGAAGTGTTAAATAGTGCGCTCATTGAAGCTAAGATAGCTTTATAAGATAAACGGTGTACTAAAGCGGCATGGTTCTTCAAGGGTGGATTTTCCCTCGAAAACCATCCTGCGGCATGCCACATTATCGGGACACGGAATTTTATCCTCTCCTGAAAGTGCCCTGGGCGACAGCGTTCGGCATGTCTCTGGAGGGAGTGTTTACCGGCATACCGTTTCTTCCGATCTTCTCGGGTGGATCACTGCACAGGCAGAAGACACATTGATGTTTCTGACAGGTCAACGGGGATACACGCTCCAAGGCTGATGACGGTGATAGGCCATGAGTATCATGTACGCTAGCCGTCAATCCTGTCTTTGCAGCAGGAGATGTTTCTCTCGTCAATCGCCTCTCCCGTCATTGACATAGCGCAATCATCGTTGCGGAACATTTTATGTGTAGGGACTGCGCCTTGGGACCGGTGAATACCGCCGGGTCGCTCATGGCCGCTTCCGCAATCTGCCGTCGTTCAGCGATCTTGATCTGTGGTGATCTCGACTCTGAAGCGAGCTCTGGCTCCTCAGCTAGAGCATCTTTGGTTTGTAGCTGTATCTCCGGGTAAGGACGTCAAGTGTGCAGATATCATCCGCAGTATGACTGGAGAATGAAACCCCTGAACTCGGGTGGCAGTGGTCAACTGGTCAACTTCTTTCGGCGAGGCATGTGGCTCGAGGACATGAGGAGGTAGATCGAAAAGAATGAAGAGAAATCCCAGGAAGTGACGAAAGTGCGATCGGCATGTAGGCGATACCGCCGTACATATCGTGCAGGGCTCGAGCCGCCAGCACAGCGGCTGGCAAAGAGCGAGAGGCATCAGAGCGTTGAGAAGATTGAGCTGAGTTCCGGCCTCGTTTCAGGGTGGGCATTTGACGAAAGGGCTTGCAGGCATGGAGCATGCAGACGATTTGAAATTTAAGAGAGCTCCGCGAGCGTGGTCGCGACATCGAAACGGGTCGGAGGTCATGAAAGCGTGAATGCACACTGTGGAGAATGTGAAGTGAGACAAAGAACGGAGCGCGTCGAGCAAGAGGTGGAATGCCAGGGTACTAGTTCTAGGCGTTAAGAGTGCTACAGACTGGCGAAAGTGCTGTTTGTCGAATCGTCAAAAGCGGCGAGGAAAACGTGGAGCCATTCGGGGTAGAGTTGTCACAAGCGGGTTCGGCTCAAATTCCCGCCCCTGGTATTCCGTAACATTCGCACCTTTCATTTTGCGTCCATGGTCGGGTGAAGTTCAAATCTGTTCAGACTGTGCGGACCTTTATCAGACGTAGCTCATCCTACCTCTTCCAGGCGGCGCATTCGCAATATCGTCCTCATCATGTCGGACTACGATGTAGCCTCCCCAAACCTCTAAATCTCTACGTGTCATGGGACGCTCCGTGACGTCCAGCGCTTCAGGCCATTCACAATCCACAGGGCGCTATGTTGCACAAAGAGAGATCGCAGCACCTGCGATACCCGGGACAAACGCCACAATCAACGGCGCAAGTGGACCATATACAGCACTACGTGACCCGCGTCGAATACAGCATGCGTGCGAACCCTGCAGGCTCAAAAAGACGAAATGCAACGGAGAAAAGCCAGTATGTCGGCGTTGTCGTGGATTGGGATTTGTTTGCCTTTATGGAGACCAAAAGCGGGACAAAGCAAAGAAGTACGTCCAGACGCGCACATATAAGCCAGACTATCGAACCTGACAGAGGCTGTGGTAGGATCGGTCAAAAGCTAGCTGATTGCGAGGCTTTGCTTAAAGTTTTGGCGAACAGAGTTCCCGAGCCCGAAGCGAAGCTCATAAAGGCATATTTAGGAGAAGTACGGAATTCCTAACCGGGTATCTATGTGGTATTAAATGCATTAGGAAACCGCGAGGAACTCGGACACACAAGACACCGACGTTGAAGCTGCTCCACGGTCTGGGACTAATGAACATCGGGGGACTTATGCAACCAGTTCTGAAGGTTCAACCGAGCCGGCTCTGACCGGAGAGACCCCGTATGGTACAAAAGAGGACTTTACGCGTAAAGGGGCAACAGTAACTGGCTTTATGGGGCCGACTTCTGAGGTGACGTGGATGCAGACTGTACTGAATGATAACAATCTCGACGACTTGCGGCTAACTTCGACGCATTCTCCTAGCGACGCTGAAAGGACCTATGCTGACTTCCCTTTGTCACGTTCCGGACAACTTCTTGGAAATCATAGAGCCCATTTGGCGGAGGCAGATCACTCCTTCACGATAAACAGCATGAGTTACCATTTGGATGATACTCCGCTTTCGGCCTTAGAACGTGTTGAACCATACGATATGCCACAGGCCGAGACTGCCCAGTTTCTGTTTTATACTTATCTCCAACACGCGCATTCAACGTTCCCTGTCATTGGAAAATCAACCCTTACATCACAATTTCACCGATTCTTGTCGAATCCCTTTCAAAGACCTCCTGACCTGTGGCTCGCAATTATCAATACTATTTTTGCCATTGCCGCCAGGTATGCCTCTCTTGTTCGGCCCGACCGCCACGGAAATATCGAAGACCATCTTGTGTACTTCAACCGGGCCAGATATCTCGCTATCAATAGCGAGACATTGTTTGACTTCCCAGACCTGCAGCTTATCCAGGTATTCGGATTGATGTCTTTCTATTTTCTCTGCACCAGCCAAATCAACAGGTACGACACTGATGTCCTAGACTGATGCAAAACTAACATGAGAAGAGCTTGGGTATTGATAGGGATTGCTATGTCACACGCAACGGCCCTTGGCCTGAACTTACGGAACGACAGTACGCAATTAAAAGACCAATTGAAGGAAATCCGCTACCGAGTTTGGTGGAGCCTCTATGTTCTCCAGCATCGACTTTGCATAATTACCGGACGCGTCACTTGTGTCTTCGACCAACAATGCTCAACGCCGCTCCCAGTTCCCCTGGAAGAGAACGAATTTGATACAGACAGAGGTGTGGAACTCCTTGGCAAGGAATACCAACAAGGTCCTCGAGCACCGCCTTCAAATATGCTTGCCCGGAACCGATCGACATCCACAAGTTTCACCGATGGAGATCGTTCTTTTCCGCCGCACCAACGATTCCAATCATCGAGAACCATATCGATGCCACAAGTTGGATTATCCTGGGCAAAAGATGTTATGGCTAACCCATCCCTTTATTTTCTCCATCTCACGCAGCTAGCAAGACTCAGCCAAAGTATCCTTTCTCAGATTCACAGCGTTGCTACTAGCCCCCATCTGCAGTCCCGACTCGAAGATATTGAAATTCAACTTGAAGATTGGGCTCGCAATCTTCCGCCAGTTTTCGACTTCCGATGCAACAATAAGGAACAGAGTTCCCGTGAACTCAGACTTAGTCTAGGGTTCTTCTACTATGGAACCCAGCTAATAACCTATCGATCTGTTTTGGACGGATTTCCAGATCTAAACATTACCCGTCAGTCCAAAGATTCAGATACCTTGGACTGTTCAGCTGCCACACGTTGCGTTGAAGCAGCGAAGGCTATAATCCACCTGGTCCCTGACGAGTCCAATGCCGAAGGTATTATGCAGTGTGGGCCTTGGTGGTCTGTTTTACCCTGGCTCGTGCAATCAACCTCGGTCTTAATTCATTGGCTATCTTTCCCTGTGTATCGTGCAGCTGAAGGTTTTCGCGATACCTTTGAGACTTTGAAGAGAGCAATAAGGCTGCTCCACGTACTCGGCGAGCACAACCTCTCTGCCAGCCGAGCCTGGAGCCGATGCGACTTTACCTTGCGTGCAGTGGCAGCCAAGGCAGATATGGACCTTAATGATCTTCCAGAGCAGACTATCTTTCATGGTGCTCCTTCAGCACACGGTACACTAAATACTATAGGAGTAGCTTCACATGAGGCGACGACACTTTTCCAACACTACCCCTCCGCCCATACGATCCTTACGACGACCCAGGCACTTTCACCTCCTCAAAGCCTCGCCGGTTTAAATGGCCTTATGCTTTTTGACCCCCAACTCGGATGGAGTGAGCATGTCGAACTGAGCCGTGCAGACGGGGAGTTCCATCAGCATGCCACCTATTGAGACTAGAAAGGCGAACGCAGGAGCGTGGTCTTCGTCATATATTGTCGACGCAAAGCTTCTGTATATTTTTGGAAGGTTGGTACGAACCAGGTCAGTGGAAGGTCGCAAGGTTCGGCATCTGAAGACGGATGTCAATCCAAACCACAAACCTCACCAATAACAGTTATCCTGACACCGGAGCCGTATGAATGGCGACGGAATCGCTTCCAAAGCTGACCAAATATCCGATCCTCCCAACACCGCAGCAATGGTTGGCCGCCACCTAAAGTCGATACTACTACATTCCTTGATGTCCGGCTCCGTCCACGTAACGGGGTCAACAGAGTCCCAAAATCCGAGGAATAAGGTGTCTAGTTATATTGCTTGGTGCGAGAATCAGGCTCAAGAGGCAGTTGCTTGGCCTAATTACGGCTGGACATAGGCATTGATCCGAGATGGCTTGGCTGCAAGCAGGAGAAGGGGGTCGCAACGATACTCTTTGGTATCAAGGGCGCACTACCTAGTTACGACAACGGATAAAACCTCATTTTCCAGCTACCAGAGCTACTGCCGCAATCGAGAATCCCAGACATACCTGGTGGAGTGGTCTCTTACTTAAGCCTAGCATTCCCGATTCCCTCCAGGCGAAAGACCGTATTCCCTCTCCGAAGCTTCCTTCCGCAGCCAATTAGAAGTAACTACCTCACCTGCCTCTCGAGCGATAGTGTTGCTTCGGGAGAGTGATCGGAGCGATGAGTGTGAGGCATGAGCTTGCCTTTTATGGGCGCCACCGTTATCCACATCATATACGAACCACAGGTATCCAGGGCTGCAAAGAAGACTAGTGGAACCTCGAAGCCGCTTAACGAAAAAGCGTAGGTTAAGGTGTCTCGAAGCAGTGACAATACTGAACTCCAACGGTAGGAGAAGTAGAATAAGTCACATCCTCTCCTCAGTTCTCCTTCGGTAGTCCTCTACAAAACTCACCCATTCTAGATCGCTCGTCCCAGACTCATCCCTACTTCCACATCCATCATCACCAGACGCCTGCTCACACTGAGTAAATCTTCGTCAAAACGTATTCTTCCCTCCTCGAAAGCAACGATTATGCTACTACCTCCAAATTGGAACAAACCTAGTTCCTCGCCTTTTTCCAGCTGTGAGCCCTTAGTCATACACTTTTGGTTGATTTCTACGGTTCCCACATCTGTGGCGCCGATTGCGACAAAGAGCACACGTCCAAACGACTGGCTGTTGATGCAGATTGCGCAACGAGCGTTTACCGTCAAGACGTCGATGTCGGATCGCAAGCAGAGCGGGTCGACTTGGTAATACTCTCCAGGGATTTGCCTGTACCATTCCACAGTGCCTTCGACTGGAGAGTGATACCGATGATAGTCTTGTGGACTGAGTCTGAATGACGCGATCGCCCCGTGGTCCCATATTTTGGCGGCTGCAACGTCTTGGATCAAATTACTGATGGTGAAGTTTCGTCCTTTTATCCAGAGCCGTTTAGTCTCGGAGACGCTGGGGTAGACTACAAGCCGGCAGTCCGCGACCACGACGGCGAGAGAGGAGTCATTCTTTTGGGAGATTGGACGGGCGCCTGGCTTGTGTCGCCGCACGAAGAAATCTTCGAAAGTGCGGTACGCGTGGATGTCTGTGGGCGTGAAATCTTCCATGTTGATGTGATAGAAGTCGACAAAGGATGCTATCTGCTTGGCAGAGGCCCGAGTACCTTCTTTCTTGCCAGATCTTATCGTCTTCTCGTGCATCCAATACCTCAGCAACCACGTTCGGTCGAACCACTCCATGGGCCGACTAAACAAGAGCCATAGCTTGACTTTCTTGTAGATGGGTTGTTGTTCGCGCACATAGCGGCCAGTCTTGCGATTGAGGGTCTTCCAGCCAACCTCACGATTTTGGACTAGCTTGACGGTGGCGAGGGCGCTGTCGAGAAGGTAGTGAAAGTAGCTGATGATAGCACCCATCTTCCGATACTGCTGCGGCTGTGACAAATCCGGACTTAAATCGGGGATTCCTGCGTGCTGAGATGAGAAGTATCTTTGAATTTGCGAGGTTGGAAATTCGATTCCGGAATTCGACTATTTATGTATTCTGGACTAAATACGTCATACGAAATGGTGCATCTCAGAGACCATTTTCTGCCTGTGCAGTACGGTCGTTATCCGTTGCCAAGCATTATAAAAAATCTTGTCAACGGGCTCATCCTCTTCGTTAACTGTCTCCTCATTGAGTTCGTCTAGTTGAACTGTTGGTTGGGTAGCTTGTGTAAATCTACCCAGAGACTGAAGGTATAGCGTATTTGAAACAATGAAGCTCCACTTCGGATACAATTTAATATCCACCAATTTCTTCCTGGCTTCCATACGAACGACCGTTAGAAAGGTATCCAGAAGTGATTTTATTTCAAGAAGCTCTTCAAGATAACATCCGCACCGAGTACCGTCCGGCATGTCCTCTGGGCGTCGTTGTCGGCTGAGTTGGCGGGGAGTAGGATTCCACTGGAGATGCACTTGTCATGTCCAGGGGGTATCTTGCTTCCCGGAGGTTACTTACCGGACCAGACGCTTGCGGGTCGATGTTAGCATTCTGTCCGGATGCTATTTCCCGAAGGTCGCGCGGCGGTAGAACGTGCGTCAGGAGAAAGTCTAGTAGACTGCCCGATTGTGCTCAACTTTTGATGAACTTCGTAGTAAATTTATACTAAAAGTGGCGTCCTCCTGTACATTAACAGTATTATCAGCTCTAAAAGTACAGTACAAGTCTACTTTCCACCGTCGTGTTAGATCGTGTTACAAGTACGTAGACCGTTGGAATGACGTCACACTTACTCGAGCTATGACGTCCTCGAGGAGATCTTGGAAATTCCAATCACAGTCGGAAATGTTTGCAATCTGTTAGTGAAGACTTGAGTACAGAAGCTTATATATAGATTCAGTTGAAGGCCGGCAAGTCCCACACCTCCCTATGATGTCAGACATTCAGTGACGAAACTAGGCTGTTATATTATGTCACATCTTGTCCAAGACTTCCCTGTTTCATCAATACGCACCGTGACAATTGCCTCAGGACTACAAGTTATGTCAACGTCAAGGTCAAAGATCCGCACTAGTGGAAAAGGTGGTGGTGGACGAAACATTCGGACACGTCGTGCATGCGACAGATGCAGACTAAAGAAGGCCAAGGTAGTCCTGTTCTCGCTTTCTTTGGTAAGCTTCTAATTCGAACAGTGCGACGGCAATCTGAAGTGTGAAACTTGTCACACAAGTGACAGTGCTTGTACTTACTTCATCAGAAGGAAAATAGAAGCCAGAAACTAGTAAGTAAGCCAGAAACTACCAAACTATTGAACGCCAACCTTCGCTAGTTATTCTCAAATGCAAGGAGTGATGGATGTAGCACTTCAACAGCTATACCGGGCATGCCGGCAGAAATCCGGGTTTCCAGGAAAGCTTCCAGATGAATCGACCGGTACCGTTACCACGGACGCGATCCTTGAAGGACTTGGTCTCGTTAGACCGTTACTTGGAGGTCGTCAATCCCCATTTACAACTGAGGGACAACCGTATGATATAGACATTTCGGATTCAGACAAATTGTGCGACCATTTGCAAACTTCGCCTGCTGAAGGCGACTCCGCTCAAAGCAGTCCAATCACAGTCTCATCCTCCTCCTTTGACGTTCCCCCGTCCACATGTAGAGGAAGGCCCTCCTGTGGCTCTTCCGGTCAGTCAGTGTTTGCTTACGAAGAGAACTTCAATATGGAGACAAACACTTACCTGCCAAGCGTGGTCACAGCGACTCAGGCCCCGATCCACGACCCTGATACTCCGCATGATGAGGCACAAACTGTGGACAGGAATGAGTCACGGGACACTGACCCATATACCCGTTGCCACCGGGTTCAACCCAGCCGACCTTGCCCTGGAGATGAAGTGCAGGGACTCATGTCAAGTCATGCAATTGGAGAGACGTGCTTTGACAACTGTGCGGCTCCAGAAGGGATCATGTTTGATAGCTATTTAGCTCCGTGGCCTGGATCCTTAGCTGCGGCTTTCCAGTCAGTGCACTCTGCCTAAGCAGCGAATTAAAGAGGAGTAGGGTAGAAGGCGGAGTGCAAATACATGAAATTCTTGCTTGCTCTAATTTTCTGTCAACATTAAAACTGCCGATCCTCAGAGGTATCAGGATCCAACCAGCAGGCCCTTCTAGATCACACATATTCTCGAGCCGTATAGATCATCTTTTCGACACGAGTTTCTCAGTGGAACATTCGATGGATGGGGAATAGGATGGCCGAACTCAAACAGACAATCCACTCGTGACCATATTCATGCGAAGGTACCTTTATTAGATACCAAATGTCTCCAAGCAGCCTCCAATGATTCTTTCCGAGTGCCTGTTCGTCCTGACATCTCCTTTAGTCTAGCCGCAATTCCGTGCCGATGATCGCATGATCCGACATGTGTATTCGGCCAACAGCGCGTCCTCACTTCGAGTAAGACTGCGTGGCACAGTCTAAGGCTTTGATAACAGAAAGCAGATGGAAGACAAATACTCTTCGTTTACAAGCCCAACTCCACTAACAATATATACTGCATCGATAAAGTTACCATCCACTTCTGTGCTGTTGAATCGGTTAAAATGGCTGCAGATAGCGCTTCGCAAACAGATACTGTTAGACGGGTCCTGGAGTTTGTCTGCCCTCGTCAAATCAACGTACATAGCCCATGTTTGTATCAAATCATTGTCTTCCGGCTCTTAATACTAGGTGTGTCGGCCGTGGTCTTTGCTTACAAGTTGTAATTTCGCGTCAGGAGGGAAGGAGATTGCCACGTGGAAGGCTCCAGTGTTCGGAGAGAGTGGCGAGTACATAGTACAAGCGATTTCACTTAGCTCCAGACAAGCTACCGAGAAGGGTATATTCACCGTTCAGAGGCTGCCAGGTCGAAAAATAAGGCATCGTTGCTCTAACAATCTGTAGCGATTCAGGTATGGGCATTCATCATGCTTGTCCGAGATGAGAGGACGTCTTCCATTTATTGCCATTAACAACAGCGCCGGCAGTGCGCAACTGTTTCGTCAGGGATACGGCGTGCATCGGAGGCGGGAGAGTGGAGGAGTGGTGTGGCTGCCAGGGGGTTTGGATGTAGATGTTTTCAGAGATCTGGCGGTCTATTGATTTCCAGTCATCCGAGGGGAGGCGCATTGGGAAGAGTGTACAATGCAATTCCCTTTTTGCTCGTTGCTCGCCATCAAGTGTTGAGCTAGGGGCATGGAATAAAACAACGTGGTATGTGCAACATAATAATTGGTAAAGCAGCATAAGACTACCGAGGTATCGACAACTTTAGCAGCGCCGCTTTACGAGATACAAACGGATCAACGACAACGGCCTTTGGCCTTACGAATGCCCTCTTCTCTTGAGTGACTATGAATACTCCTATCCGTTTGTAATCAGCTTGTCATGGCAGCAAAAGACACTATACAGTACATGCGCTATGACCTGTCCCCGGGGTCGCCCAACTGATCGATGTTTCTACCAGCCACATCGAGACCAGAAGACGTCGTCACTGAACGATCATTCGTCACGTGGATCCCATTTTCGATTTAGTTCGTCGGTGTACTGTAAGTTCTTCAGCTTGGCCCTCGAAGTCCGAATAGCCGTCCATGGCACCTACCCCTACGGAGCAGTTTCGCGACTGACCGCATAGGCGATCAAGAAGAACTCCAGGTCCGCCTGCAAACATGTCGCAAAACTGTCTGAGGCCTCTGGCCCCTGCGTCACCGATTCGCCCCGCTCAGATTTCCGACCCAAACAACTTTCGATTACCGACCAAACAGCGACGGAATACCACAACAGCATGCACCGCTTGTCAAAAACGTCGTACCAAGGTGCGTCTATCTCAAGTACCGTTTCTCCGTGGCTTTCTCTGCAAATGGTGCCCACAACTCGGACAGGAGAGCCTCGGATATGCACCTACCACCGCTCGCTCTGACTTCTCGGTGTCTGCGTTCCTGTCAGGCTGTGTAGCTATTTCCTGATAAGTTCCTTCATTCGGCAGACTGAATCCCAACCAACATCAAGTTACGAGATCCCAGCTCATGAATGGCTGCAACTAGTGTGACGATTATACCCGTTGTGCAGCCTGTTTGGCGAGACAAACAGATTGTATCCGCGAAACGGAAAAGGATGGCCGCAGGAGGATGGTGTGGAAGGAAAAGATCGAAGAGTTGGAATTGGATCGAAAAATGCTCTCCGATTTGATGGAGGCGATCCGGAATGGTGAAAAAGATCAGGTGGAAAACCTTGTTGGTATAATCCGAACGACTACGTCGAATGAGCAAGTCTCCAGCTATATTTCCACGAACTTTTCTCGCGCAGCAGAGGAAGGACCGCCCTACAAGGCTTCAACATGCCAGCAGCCGCAGCAGTCACCTGCAAGTCGTTTGTTCAGAGCCACATTGGGAACCATTATGCCCGTGTTCGAGGTACCAGCCAAACCTTGGACGACCGTCACAGATGATGACGGGCTCGTGTCGCATCTCCTATCACTATGGTTTACATGGCGCCATTGGTGCTATCCGTTTATTGATCGCGATACCATTGTCTCGGCCATGCAATCTGGACGCGAGAATGATGGAATATGTACGGTAGCTTTGGTGAATATGATCCTGGCAGATTCTTGCGTGAGTCGCAACACCAGATGACGGTGTAATTACTGACCGCGAGTATCATAGTTTGATTATGACATTCTGGATAACGGTCATGTACCTCCGTCGAACGAGAAACCCCTACAAGATCTCTTTTACGAGGAAGCCAAGAGATATGCAGAGACAACAACGCAGAAGAGACTCATACCGTCGATACAGTTCATGGCGATCCAATGGATGTTGTAAGCCGAGGTATCCTTCTCTATATTGAGGTCCTCACTTATCAAGGTAAAGTTTAGAGAACCGCGGTATTAATAAGCTCGCCAATGTTATCATGCGAGATATGATCGACCATCTAAAGCAGTTCAAAAAGCCTAGTCAATATCAAGAGGCCATGACGCAACCTGGAAAAGAGCCAGTCTCTAGTGCGCAGCAACTTGCGGCATACACTGGCTGGGCTGTGTTCGCCTCTACCACCGCTGCAACTTTTGCGGTCCGAAACCGACCTGTGATGGAACCTCCTACCAACTGGAAGGCTCCTCTCCATCGAGGGAACTTGACTGAAGTGTGGTCACCCTACCCCCGTGATAACCTTCCTGCAGTTCCCCATCCCATTTGTTACCTTCAACACCTGAGCGGTTTGTACGATATCTGCTACCACATCAGTCAGCGTGTTTTCATCGACGACAATGTGAATATCAAAACCGTCACGCGTGACAATCTGGAAGAGCTTCATGGTGACTTAACAGTTTGGTACGACAATCTCTCGGATTGTGTCCAAGTTACGGGATTCAAAACACCCCACACTTTGAGTTTATATGCCCAGTATCATTGGGCTGTGTTGGTATTATCAGAAATGACATTGACACTACAAGCTGAGGATGAAGACGATTCAACACTCGGTCTTCTCGTTCCTGTTGTACGAGCGCAAAACATGACCTCAGCCCTGGCCATAGCCGACCTTGTCCACCTTCAGTCGGTGAACTGGGGCGTCGACCATATCCCTATTAGCTTTCTTCAGCCAGTCAACGCGGCCTTGTCTGTCGTCGTCAACGACGTCAATGGCGATCAGTGCAAATCGTCCTTTGTGAAACTGGCTGTAGCTTTGCACGGTCTGTCTCGCCGTTCGGTTTCCGCAGAGAGTATGTTGCGTGATTTACATCTCAGAATACGTCAACTGCAGCTTATGTCGTCGAACCATGTGGAAAACATGTTCAAAGACGCCGATGTCCACTTTGAAGGCAGTGTTGTTTCACCTGCTGTTGGTGTGGCGGCTACAGGTGAAGCTGCGAGAGCATTTGGTGACGGCCTGATGGCGGAATCTTATGAGGCATTGGTGGAAAAATGGAGCCGATTTCTTACTAGAGCTTCATCTTCTTCAGATTCATCATCCAGCTGGCAGAACGACAAATGATTTATCGACGTACAGCGTTCAGCGCCATAGACGAGCTCGGCTCGATAGAAGGTTGTCCAAGTTGCGTGGTATTCAAGATCTGCGGAGCAAGGTCTTCAAGTGCCTGAGAGTTGGCTAGCCGACGAACCTGAGCGGCCAAAGCTCTGGCATCTCATCATCATGGATGCCAGTATGTTGATCAATAATAAGTCGTCTTGAGTCTTTGGGCGGTTGAGTTCTTTGAGTCAAAACCTCCAGTTGTTCAAGATGTCGGGAATGGATGCCTTCCGTAACTCCGCTGACAGATTTTCCGTAGACACTTGCGAGCCTCTGGATTCAATGCTCCTGAAATTCAACTGAGGTCCGTCCACTGTTCGAGGTTGAGTCCTCTTGCCCGGAATATCTTCAAATCGTGATTCGGTCACCACGTCAAGACTCTCGTCGCCAACAGTAGGGTTTGAGAGAGTGCTCGCCTTTGAATTGTGTGCAAAATTCTACGCCAATGGAGCATTTAGCATAGCACGTAGATGGAATTCGACGGAAACGCGGATACCTTTAAGATTCTCATTGTGTCTGGATGCTTGTCGGGTTGGAAGCGAGGTGAACGGGTTATCACCCGGAGGGCCTCGAGGAGAATCTCCTGTTCTCTTTCCAACTCATAGATTGCTGCGCTGCACTCTTTGAGTTCTCTGTCGAGTTCATCAGACTGTTCCATCCTAGTTTTCTACCGGTCTAACAGCGCACCTCTGATCCCGACATTTTTTCCGCTCTTGATATACACATTTTGCGTTGTCTTTATCGCACCGGAGACATCGTTCTTCTCCGGAACATTTCAAGTGACGAATCTGACATCGAGCACAGGCATGCGAGGTTCGTCGCTTCTTCAATGTACTTGTTGTATGCATATGAATTGGTTAGCTGGCCGTAAATCGTCGGGTAGGTCCTCCGAGAAATGACTTGTCGGCCAGCAAGCTGACCCCGTGTTCTGCCACTATAGTCTTGATTCTTCTTATGTCTAATCGAAACGCTAGTCTGTGCGAATTCGCATTCAAATCAACTAGTCCTACTAATTTCCAAGGAAAGAAGTCTTGAAAGAGGCGTATCTGTACTCGAAAGAGGACCGCCGGTCTTCGCCAGAGGCGCATTCTTTGCCGCAGGCTTGTGCTATGGGACAGTGATCTAATTTTGACGTCTGGTCTGCCAAAGCTGCATTATTACAGACTAGCGGTCGAGAGCTAACTCGGCTGGATATCGACATCAAGCGTCGGAATAGGTCCTGCAGAGCCGCTGGTTTTCAAAGTCTCAACGATTTCGGTGTTTCTTCGACGAATGAACTTCAGTCGTCTTAGTTGCTGAAGGATCCTGCCTGCAGCGATGTGAGGAATATCTTTGAATCTGGGTGCTCGGATGTTGTGCAACGCTCAGTTCTAGGCGATGTCTGGGGGCTAAATGGGATGTATTGACGAGTCTGACCTCCAGGACTAGGAGGTCGCTGTTCTATCTATTTATATGTTAAAGGAGTGAAAGTTCTCTCTTCTTGGTGGAGAGATTTTTCTCCCGGGCATCGGCGGCGACCGGTGAGGTCCTCGTCGGGGGCCGGCGTCCTTGTGTCGGGGAGGTCCTGTTCCTCCATCCTGAGAACTATGATATAGCGAAAATGTGACTAAAGTGAGTGAATTCATGGTGTTGCAAGGTTTGCAAAAGGAGCGTTCTAGGCGGCGAAGTCCCGCGGAGGCGTTCGGCGCAAGTATGGAGGTTGTAATGACCCCGTCACAACTCAGCCTTGTTCAACATCGGAGTTCACCTCCGGATATCGTTTATGTCGCCAGACCGACCTCGTTACGTCTACTATGGCCAGAGATGAGATTATAATGGACGGGGAAAGCAACCTGATCGGTACGACTGTTGACCAAATTCGGCCTTCGTTTTCATTCCCGACTTGTCAAATACGGTTTCATCATTCATGTCTCGGTTTGCTCCACATAACCTTTCGCACACTCAATTCCCCTAGTCGCACAACCCGCAACTTGTAAGATCAATCGTGCAAGCGATGCAGCCATAAGGCTTTGTACATCGTCTTGCTCCTTGAATATTGGCAATACAATCGTCCATCACGAGTACCATTTTGGACTGTACTTCACCTCGGTTTTGAAAACAAAGTAGATGTATATTTGCGAACACGCTCCGAGGCTATCAAATACGGTTGAAAAGCACTACTGCCTACTGCTTCGAAACTGAGGTTCATTTGCTTAGGGTTAAGGACCTCTTTGAGGACACCATGAGAGCACTCATTGTGTGGCCATCCGTTCGTGTGCCGGCACCTTGAGGCCCGAACATTCAAAAGCTGTGGTAAGTGGTACACCGACCATGTAATACAAGTTTGAGGGTATACGGAGCTCTCCAGCTTGTTGACCTAATGTAATCCTTCCTTTGGTTATGCCCAAGGCCGAGGCCAAGCTTTGAGACACACCCTTTTCTCAAGGTCACACTGCTGACCGTCGCCCCCGGTTAAATACGGAGTCCCACACTCTTTACTTTTGTTTTTGGTCGTGCGCAGTATTTGCGTGTGACTGTACGTTGCTATCACCCGACATCGGTGACGAGAGTTTAGGAATTTCGCCGGATATAGGATGTTGCTTTCCAGTTCGTGGGTGTCCAGTCATGGAGTCATCAGTGGCTTTGGAGATTGCAAGATCGCCCGAATCGAAGAATTTGCGCTCCTAAAGAATGTTAAACTCAAACATGGAGTCTGATAAAGACGGAAAACCCATGAACAGTGGCTCACTCACTTTCACCTGGGAACGTAGGAGGATATTTTGCTTGGGTAAAGTCCCGTATCGTGCATAGATCTCTCTTTCACGCTCGGTAGGGGCCTAATAAGATATGCATCAGTAAAGATTTCGGATTTGGGGGCGCTCTTGCTGTACCTCGTTTGAGTCCTCCACCCTTTGGGACATCGGATTGTATATTCACTATTCTAAGTGTCCTAGTAGATGTACATGAGAGTGGCGCTTGTTATTCCCAGACCACCTGCAAGGTCGTGTGCTTATAGGTCGTCCTTACGACTTATCCCGACCGAAAGCTAGAGGATGTGTGGGGTTGCGGTAGTGGACTCGGAATGAATTCACCTTTCCTAGTTTTCGCTCTGAAAATCGTTGAGGAATTGACCTTGACTGATATAAGTGGAGTTTCCATAGCCAGACAGACATCGCCACGCAGACCTAATAAAGCTATTAGGGGAAATATACTGCCTAGGTGATGTGTTCCCTTACATCGTAGCTTCCTTATCCGTCCAGTGCCTTGATCTAGACCTTTGCACGCGGATAAATGAGCCGGTCAATCCGGATCGGCATAAGCTGCGACATTTGAACCTTGACTTGCGGATGATCGGAAATGCACTTCCATCTTGAGGCGACCTACGCATCCGACCCAGCTTCGAGGGAGAAAATTGGGCAGAGGTCAAGGGAGTGTTGTACTATCAATTTCTTCTTGCTCATAAACTCGGTACAGGGAAAATAGTCATCGCCTGGATGATTCTGGCACAACCTGGCACAACCAGGCACGACCCAAACACTGAGATTTAAATGCTTTCAGTTAAAGCCTCATCCTCGACTCTATTCCCGCGCTAAGAAACCCTCCCTCAACCGCCATTCCTGTTTTTGCTTAGATTGGAACACTTGAACTAAAATGGTATCTGCAATTGCCTTTCTGGGAGGACTGTTCCAAGTTTCATCGGCCAACATCGTCGATATCCGGATCGATAGGGTTGCAGCAATTGGCTACGCTGACACGATGACATTTCCTGACTTAATAGCTGGTAAAGGACTTGGAGAAATGTTGGCAAGTAGTCGTGGTTCACGGCTGGCGAGGCAGGTAAAGGAGGTGCTCCTTATATGCAGAACTAGAAGAGCCAACAATCACATAATGATCCCCTCCACCAGCGCTGGATGCCGGTATTGCAACTATATCATTCCCTGTGGTTGGGAATACCGCGACGGACAAATCCAAAGCAGCCATTGTCAAGAATAGATTATAAACGGTGCAACTGCAGCCAGCGGGCAATCAAGGACTATCGCGACAACCAGGACAGCAGTCCCGAGGGAGAAAGTGAGACAATAAATGATGTGTTAGGCGATGTGGGCACAGCTGATGGGTTTGAGGTCCGCTCCTGTGAGCAAGAAGAGATATAGGCGCCGCGCTAACCTGACGAAAGTGCGCCGCAACGCCCAGCTTCAGCCTACGTGATCCTTTCCAACAAGGTCTGTGAAGAAGTAACAAATCAGCATCTATCCTTTGTCGAACTTGCAAAGCTTGTCGGCGCTCGACGGTAAAAATTGGTCGCCGTAAGTCCGGAACAATTTGAGGTTTAGGCAAGGAAAGCCAAAACCCGCTCCAGGCGACAAGTTAGGTCCTAGATGGAAGGTATGAGTGACGACAATTCGTCTCCTCTGCGTCTGGATTGAGCTAGGTCGCGCCTAGAGAGCACGCGGGATCCAGAGTGCCCGGGAAGACTACAAAAGAAATCCAACAGTTAGAGGGCTCATGTGTTCGGTTCAAATTTCCCATCAAGTGACCCCAAGCTGCTGAGGTCTAGAACGAGCCCGAAATCAGTGCAATGACGGAAGCCAGCGTCGGGAGGTGCTCGCAGCAGTTCTTTTGCTGGGATTTCATTGGCGGGCTCCGATGTGGGCCCAGGTGATCCCCAGAAACCTGGGTCAAGAAGTCGCCTGTTCATTTTAAGGTTCGTGTGGCCGAACACGGTGATGGAAAATGCAGGTGACCTGATGCGCGACTTCTCGAGTAAGAGGCATCCAGCCCCTACACTAAAATCCTTCTCGGCCGATCTATGCAATCAGGCACTGATCCTCTCTGGGGCGGGAATGTGCGGTCAACTCCTGCCCAGCTACTGCAGATGCTTACCTCATCAACCATCTATCTATGTTTCCCTAGCAATTGGCCAAAGAACACAACTAGAGTGTCGATCAAAAATATATCGTCATCCAGACCCTCAGTATATGGGCAACACCGTCGTTGCTAGCTAAGGCGTCAAGGCTCAATCAGTGGCAAAGGTCTCATTTGAATTATGATCAGACACTCGGGATTAGGTCGCTTTCAAATTCTCGCGCGTTCATCCAGGCTACTTCAATATCCCCGTTTCCGGATGTCCTCGAGCACCTCAGCGGTAATGCCCATGCCTTTCAACGATGTGCATAGAAAGCTAGGAGCTGAAGCGATTCCTTTTTCCGACGACTCCCTGCGGGCTGGATATCCGCATCAAAGTCATTCGGAATCGCACAAATGGACCCGTTCTCATGCATCACTCTTCGATGTTTCGGACATGGTCCAACATACCATCTCCGGCCCCCTAGCTGAGGAATTCCTCATGACTGTCACACCCGGTGGGATCAACAAGCTCGCCAAACACTCGTCAATACTGTCTTGCCTCCTCTCAGTAGAGGGCGGAATGGTGGACGACGTCGTCATCACACGTCTTGGTAAAGCGTCCTTCTACTTGGTGACGAACTCAAGGTGCCACGATTCCGATCTATCTTTCCTACGATCCCAGCTGTCTCGATTCATCTCCTCAGAATGCGCAACCAAGAAAGCCATTGATTGGAATGTGCTTGAAAACTACTCCCTTCTGTCTATACAAGGGCCCTTGTCTTCTGCAATACTTCAGTCAATGATTTTCTCTGACGGGGACGGTCCGGAGCCAGACTCATCCCTTTCAACCCTGTATTTCGGTCACTCGCGCTGGCTTCAACTTCACCTTCGCATGGAGGGTTTTACCACACCTTCTCTTCTAGTGTCCCGCACTGGTCACACCGGCGAAGATGGATTTGAGATATCAATCCCTCCTGAAAGGGGCCCTGGTCCCGCACTAGTTACATCCATCGCTAACGCCATTACATCTGACCCTCAGGCGTGCCGCTCGGCGAGCTTGAGAGTGAAGGACTCTTTGCGTCTTGAGGCTGGATTGTGTCTGTACGGAGATGATATCGACCCTGCGACTACGCCTCCTCAAGCTGGGCTGAGCTGGATGATACCCGAAGACCGTCGATTAGATCATTCCCCAGCATTCAATGGGCATGAGGTTATAGTCTCCCAGCTCTCTAGACCGGATACCATCTCCGCGCAGCGAGTTGGCTTGGTTGTGGAACCGGGCCTTGCGGCGCGAGAAGGGGCAAAAATTGTTGATCTGGACGATCCACGAGAGGTGA
Source organism: Exophiala spinifera (assembly GCF_000836115.1). NCBI lineage: Eukaryota > Fungi > Ascomycota > Eurotiomycetes > Chaetothyriales > Herpotrichiellaceae > Exophiala > Exophiala spinifera. The sequence goes on from NW_015622523.1 coordinate 57,036, forward strand.
TCGGGAAGGTCACATGCGGAGGACCGAGTCCGAGCTTGGGAGGAGTCAACATCGCGATGGGAATAGTGAGGCTAGGGTGGAATATAATAGGGATCAAAATAGGAATTAGGGTCCGCGGGAAAACCAGAGTAGCGGAGGTGGTTGATATGCCATTTGTGGAAAACAGCCTCTACTTAGGTGGCGAGGGCAATGCTTTCATGGGAGGTGTTGGCAAACTACAATCGAGGGAGAACGTCAGACAAACATATGACTTTGTCGTTGGCTTTCAAAGTCTCACACCGAGACTCGAGGTTTGGGGTGGCAGAGGGGGAGGGACGAACAGAGAAGCATGAGTGAACAGGGTCTTGTGTTAGATGTCAGATTGTATGTGTTTAGAGGTTTTAATATCAGGCTACCGATTAACACTCCACGCTTCTCTGGTAGAATCATTCTCTTTTCTCTTCGCTCTCGCCTGGAAATGGACAGGGGCATCCAATTGTCCTTTGCCGAACTCCTTCTTTCACTTCTGTTCCGTTTCTGAATCTACCACTCCGTTGGATGGTACGTGTTAACTCTGCGGCTGGTCAGCTAACTTTTGCTTCAGAGATTTAGAACTTGAGAAGTGTACACAAATTTCGATAAACATCCAGTGAGGATAGATTGGCGCAGTAAGGGCATATCACGAGGGGGATTAGAGCCTCGTGAGAGATGAGATCAAAGGTCTGCATGCAGCCCGATCTTCGTTTTCTTCTAGAGGGTTGGCGCAGTTTCCCGAGCCAGCAGCTCTTTTCCAGCGTGGGATATCTCAGCTTGTTTTTGTCTGGCCAACTGCACATCCTTCGACCATGGCCTGATCTAGCGAGTATTCTCATTTTCTTGGCTCCGCTGATTTGCGACACATCGTAGACATGTCTACGATGTGTCTTGTGGCAATCTTCTCTAGCTCATTTCGCCACCAAGCGCCGCAAGATGAAACTGCTTCGCCAAACAGGCTCCACACTATATAGTCAGCTTCAGGCACATTTGAGAACATTCTTCTTGGTAGACTATGAGCATTTCTCTTGCCCATTCGAGTTGTCGATATTCCTCAAGGCTTTCCATGACTGTGACCATAAATCTTCCATCGAGTACATCCAGTGATATCATATTCAACAACGTCTGGTCGCGGAGATGAGCTTCTTCCAGTATCTCCGCTCTGAAATTGGTGGAGATGGTCTCTATTTGGGGATAAGAAGATCTGCGCTGGACTAGACCATCGAAAGAGTAGCCTTCCTGATCAATACGACCAGGATAGGAATGAGGTCTCATTGGCTCTAGACCGATGTCGATATATCGATATTGTTGCAAAGATCTTGGGACTGGCCTTAACAGAGATCGGGCTACTCCCTCTTCAGTTTTAACGCGACTGGGCAGGTTCAATTCGTATTCACAGGGTAGCATACCCAGAAGTGGGGAGCCGTCTCTGAAGATGTCGAAACTTTGTGAAAATGAAGACGCTGTTGTGGATGGTAGGAGACTTTGGAAATCAGGCTCGGCAGGCAATCTCATGGTGCTGCAGAAGCTATCATCGCGCTTTCTTTCACTGAAACCCAAGGTCTTCCTAGTTGCGACGGCCTCGTGTAGGAAGCGAAAATTATACTGACCGTTGGACATGTTTAGAAGGAAAGAGGATGAGAGTCGCCCTGAATCCTTTTGGCGGAATAATGACCCCTTTGATATAGATACTCGTACAGTCGACGAATGGGTGATATGAACCCGGAGCTCAGGTAGGATGCGCCGTTATAATAGGTGATTAACGGTCTCGCAGGCCTGTAGCTTGTTGCTTCCGGTGCCTGTTTATCGTTATAGGACGGTGTGGTCTTAGGGTTATCTTAAGAATAAGTCTGGTAAAGAGGTGACTGGATTCCGTGCGAATTGATGAGAGTAATTTCTGTTGTGAGGAAAAGTGGTGGTGTAGTCTAACCCCATGAGAGGCTTGCAGCACTAGACACCGGGTTCGTCTGAGATCAGCGCTAAGTCGAGACCAACAGGATGTCGTCATTGAAGTCTCGACCTTGGTCTCAAGTAGACCCGAACCACCAGCCGTGAATTCGGACCGGGGCCCCCTAAGCGGTTACAGGGGACATCGTAGCGGGACCATTCCATTCGCTTGTACAAACTGTTGAGGCCATATGCGACGAAGGGAAGATGTGCATGTACGACTCAGACTGTTCGAGTTAGTCTCCAAGTAGAGGCAAAAGCTGGTGGAAGCAGAATACAGTAGCCTCTACGACCTTTATGTTTATGATAGCCCTATAGGTGGGCAAGACGTGGCGATGACCAGCTTTCCAGCAACTCCGGGAGCGACTGATTCGTGGACGTAAGTCTAGTTAATGGGGCCCGCTAAGAAGTCGCAAGAAAACTGCTGCCTGGGCCTCGGCCCTCTTTGTCGAGTCTAGCTGCCCAGATTTTGGCAGGTTCTGCGGGACTCACTCCATTCAAACAGGAGACGGATTGACGTCACCCGTTCCCTCCTCTTTGTCGTCGTCTTTCCCACCCAACCCTGTACAGGACACCGCAAACCACTTTACACTGCCATTCCTGTCCTTGACCATCGACCAGAAACACCCCCATACTAAGACGCACCTTCATCCTCGCCATGCCGCAATCTGACACCTTCGAGACCCCGATTCGCGTTACTATATCTCGCCCACTTCGTGCTCGTTCTCACAGTCCGATTTCTCCTTCCACTAACCTTGTTCAAAGCTGCTACGAGCAGAGTATCATCAAGGCATCTGACACCGATAACCAAGGAATACAGAGCCAATGTTCTGTGTTGCCGTGTTCATTACAGCGTCGTCATTCGGCCCTTTCCAAAGACAAAGGCCGAGTCAAGCATTTTGCCTCCAGGGACTTTGCGAATGCGCCAGTATTTGCGGATGCGACCGAGATAACGCCGGCTGAGTGCAACAACATGCCAGACACTGACACTGCTGCCTCGCAGAAGCAGGAAGACAACGTTCGGATGATGCTCCACTCCGACCGCCGTGCTCGTGAGAAGATCATTAGGTGTGATTGGGAGCGTGACCATGTTGACAAGCTTAATAAGAAACCACACGGCGACATGACAGCTGGCGAGCTGTGACTTGTAACTCAGATCTACAATGATCTACAAAAAGGAGATCGCAAAGTCAACGTTGGGATCAGAAAGGATTGCTCCGGCTGCTTCTCCCACTACAGTATGCACACATCGGCCGAATACAATACCGAGTGGATCGAGATGGAGAATATTCAGGATCAAAGCTACCTAAAAAGGCAAACATTATGTCCTAACATTGTCGGCCATCACAATCCTGCTGATGCAGAGAATGAACTTCCGCTGGCTGAAGAGGAGGAAGATACCGCGGAGAAGACTTAGTGAGTGAGTCGCCAAAGTTAAGTTATAACTACTCGCGTCTCGGCCCAAATCAGGAAACAGGGTTATACGGCCTTGCTACCCCCTAGCTCGCGTGAGCTCGGGAAGCGATCATCCTTGACTCACTCATTTTCATCTGTGTAACAATGGCAGGAGTATGGAAATTGAAGCCGGCAGCACCGCTCAGACCGACGCCTGCGTTCACGTTGAGAAAGTCTTTGCCGTGGGCGACGGCCAGATTTTGCGTCAACGTTGCCACAACCTCTTTGCTTACAGCATAGGTAGCCTCTTGTCGAATGGCGGTACGGCCATTAGCACAGAGAAGGAGTTGTTAACCATCCAACCTCCACATCCCGATGCGTTGTCCGCAGGCTCCTTGCATTGGGAGCCATGATGACGAGGATGTGTATTCGGCTGACATCGACGAAACTCCCCTCGCTGGCTGCAGAGGCTGGCCCCGGTATATCTGGGAACCCAGTGTGTAATGCGATAGACAAGGATTCGATTGTCTCGGACGACATATGGTTTCTCAACGAATTTAGGATACAGAGGGCCATGGCAGCCTTGGAGGCAACTTATCTTTCAGGTACACCCGAACCTAAACGTCTCACGTCCCTTGTGTTACAGGGTAATGTTACCTCGCGCGTGCACTTGAGTCTGTTCCACCAGCTGTTTTCTCCAAAGCGGCTGATCAAATATCTGGCCGTGGTCGAGGTTCGGGGACCACACCACGTTCAACCTGTCATCACCGCTATGGTCTTCTGGCACGGCGTTTTCAGAATCGTACTCTGCCGGGATGTCATCGCTGTGAAAGCTGACTGGCTTGGTCCTGTCCACCTGGCCTCCACCAGTTGCTTGCAGATATTCATAAACGAGAGGGGCGTTGATGATCGAGTCTCTGCCGGCGAGGAAGACAGTGACATGATGGCTCAAAAGGTCGTCCTTCCACAAGATATTTTCAGACCAGAAGAATGTGCGGGAGAGTGTGTGCGCTACTCCCATATCCTTGGAGCCAAAGTACCATAATAGCCATTCGTTTGCGAGCTTGGGTCTGCGTACAACCTGGTTTCGTTGTCAGCCAATGCAGTTCACCCTTGCAAGCGAGGCTTGAGAGACTATCTTACAAAATTATAGGCCACATCTGGTTGATGAAGTAGGATGGAAACAGGGTCAACGAGAATTACCGACGCGATCATGCTTGCTAGTTCGGGCATCTTCAAAAGATGTGTGGAGATTACCGAGCCATATCTTGGTGAGACGTTAGTGATGGACCTCGATAGTGATGGATAGACTTACGAGTGTGACACCAATACGTACCGCTCAAACCCATGATACTGCAAAATGGTGCGAAGCTGTCGACACAGTTCTTGCTTCCGAGGCAAAGGGGACGTGATTCGAGACGAGATGGACAGCATCTCAACCGCAAGGATCCCTATGACGCCGTCCTCGGTCCGGCGTCCTTGATTCAGTTCTTTCAGGAATTCCTTGTAAGGGTACAGACCAACTCCGATACCATGGAGGAACAGTATTGGTAACTCCGCCCGAGAAGTATGAGGACGATACCAGTATGTCAAATCTTTGGCTGGAGAACGGTGGATTTCCAGGAGAGTATGCGGCCGCAGAGGGAAGACGTCGAAAAAGCGCATGATTGAAGCACCGTAGTGGTGGAAGTGGTGGAGCTGCATATAGGCATGCGTGAGGACGTCGACGAAGAAGATACACGACAGGGATGTTAACACTAGCAAACTCATGTAACAGAACGAGAACCTTACTGAGTACCACACCAGACTTCGATGGAGCGCATCGACTTTATCCAAAGTCAATCGTAGACATTTGATATCGGCACGTCCGTGCTCGAACTTCAACCCGGTATCAAGCTCCATGCTCTTCACATACTCTTCCACTTCATCTTCGGAGGAGGGTTCAATCACATCCGTGTTGAGAAAGGCCCATCGAAAGAACTCTTTGACGTTCTCGCGCTTGACGGCGGTTAGAGGTGCGTAGAAGAACCAGCCCGACAAGTATCTGACGGCATCCTGCGTACTCTCCCGACAGAGTCGGAAAAGCTTTTCTCGCTCCTCCTTCGACGGAGCAGGAGGATGTAAAGCTGGACGCTGGAGTTGATGTCTTTGATAGAGATAGAAACCTAGACAGAAAATGGTCTCTGCTAAGGCCCAATATTCGACGAAGATTGGAAGTCGCCAGGAGCTCGGCAGACACAAGGTCGAGAGGCAATAGGTAACACAGATCGGTGCGATTGAATGCAATATAATGACCCATGACTTGACCCAGATATAGTCGAATGTCGATGTTCCGATCATGGTGAAGTAAATTATTCGGCGCACTATCTCCCGGGACGGCGGAATTATCATTACAGAACGTCGTTACACTCAGGGGAACCGAGTTCTAAGGTGAGAAAAGGTTCCAGGGTCTAGATTTGCAGCTTTAAGACAACCAGATATTAAACAATCTCACATGAAGCGCGACATTTTGTTGGGACACGGCGGGTCCGCCACGAAGTGAAGCATAAGAAACATGTGATGTGGACATTTCGGGATCTATCTCCGGATGCCTGAGTCACGTGAAAATTAAGATTGAGGTTGAGGTCGACAACGTTGTACTCAGCTTCGAGAAATTGCAAATGAATCGCACACCCGGAAGGGTGGCAACAATGGAAGTTATCAGCGCACGCCAGTAGGGCCCAAGTCACCATTACAACTCGGATTGTCGCAGTTCTTAGCAGCAGAGGATCCCTAGTCGGTATTAGTTCATGACCAGCGGCTCTCGTTCACTAAACCGGTCACTGAACCAGTCGAAGTGTGGCCGCATTATAACGGTGTATTTCACAAGTTCCTCTACGCAATCAACCAGTCGATCTCGATTGCTTCCTAGCTCGAACTGACTTCGTCCGCCTCCCCGTCTGTAAATAAGGTGTAGGCCTGCGGAACCGATGACTGGTTGGGGATGGTAAACGTCCGTATCCGTCTACCTAGAACGCGCAGACTATTGACCATATTAAAAGATTGTGAAGCCCCCCGAGACCATTTCCAGTTCTAAGGTGCGTCCCTGTGTTGGTCGCACCGATCCAGTACTTAATGGGATCCAGTCAATCAAGACGGCGGTGAGATTACCATGCTGCTCCGGTGACATCCAGAAGTGTCCATCGCTCCAGCGACTGAGGTCTCGAAGTCCTTGCACCTTTGGATGGCTGTGTTGGTCATCATCTTTGACAGGCAAACCTTGTGGGTTATAGATACGCACGTCACAGCCGAGCCTCCAAAGTATACGGGCGACTTCAAAGGCGAGAAGTTTCTAGTAGGGACCTACGCGGAGTAAGTATCTCTCCGGCACATAGACCTCACAGGTTATGTTACCTTTGACAGAGACTCCCGTATAATATCAAAACTTTAATCCTGTCTCCTGTTATTCTCAGGTCGTTGTACACCAGTTCAGTCACTGTAGCAAGCTCCAGTCTGATGACCTAATCCTGCTGCTGGACAGTATCCGGGAGTAGGAACGGTCGATATCTGGAACGGACCGTAGGCTCATCTATAGATGCCGAAATAGAAAGTGATCAGTAGGCAAAGTCAGGATGACGCTCAGGTTTCAAAGTCATGCGCGTAGACGCCGTATTATTCAGATCACCATTTGTTAATCTCTGTTCGGACTCTGGGATATTGGAGGTGTTCGCTGATTCTGAGCTTCGGCACGGTCGGGCGGATGTTGGTGTTCAGCGTTCAGCGCCATTTTGGGGGGAGAGAATGTGAAGGCGAGTGGTTGGCACCTCGATTCACCGATGGTTCGAATGTAGCCGAAATGATTGATACAGACTGGCGAGTTCATAAGGCATTGGAGGGCGCTGCAAGAGTGCAGGGCAGCGATCCTTGGATCGCTGTGGTTGACAAAGGTTGGACTTTCTTGGTACTCCAACAATTTTGGGAAGGCAACCTTGCTGTGTCACTCGACGACGATGATTCGCCATTTAACGACATTGGCATCGGCGTCCTCGGCTATTGCATATACAATTCCGTGCCCTCCTACGGGTTACCACTGAGCAGATGGCCTGGTTGTTTCAACACAACTTCGACTTGGTTTCGATCACCATAGCATGTCTCCGCGCTTCAATTTGGATTGAACCACGCGATGTCGTAATTGTCCTCTCACCCCTTCTCATTTCTCCTTTGTAATGACCGTGTCCTCGTTGGTGACGCCTCAACACCCTCCGTGCTACCGTGGTAGTCTGCCTGCTCCTCCAACGTCTGATGCCTTGTCTCTGGAATCAGTGGGGTGGTGAGCACTCCACAATGCATGAAGAAAGTGAAAACTTCCATGACGTGATTCGGACACTTATTCGTGCCAGTTTCATGTCTTAGGGGTCCAATCGAGCCCTGAGCGAGAACAGTACCGTCTTTTCCCGCAGCGGCCGAGATACCGCGCGCTGTCAGTCGAAGGTGTATATGATACTCTTCAACAAGGATTAAAGAAATTAGCTCTCAGCGGTGATATTTCGCTAGGCTAATGGCCTCTGCAATGAATATCGTAGGGTCTGCCCTCGACGTTGGAAAGAATTGGCAAAGGCCGTACAACGCTAGGGGCGCATATACCGACGACAGTGAGCTGGCCATCTCACGCGGTTTACGGCCGACTGTGTCGATAAGCGCAATCGGAAGCCGATATATCGGGATGGAGCCGGGATGGCTCGGATGAGATTGCTGACGGTCTTATTGTACAGATTATCGTAGACATTTTCAGGAATCGTTCAAGCCCAGGCCCCAGAAGCAACATCAATGGAAAACCATGACCCTGCTGTTCCGAGCAGATCTTCCCATATCTCCATTGCCAAAACCAGCCGACCGATTCAGACCATGTTGCAATGGGTAGTTCGTTCCCCCGACGACTCTCCAACGTTGGCGTGACCTTCCTTCGCCTGTCCGTTTCACTTACCACGAAGATAAGCTCGAACATTCGATTTCGCCTTTTAGCACCTAAGGTGATATCTGCAGCGTACCGTAGTGTCGGGGATTGTCAAACGGAAGTACACCGCTGCAGGAGCTAGGACGTGCACGAAGGCAACAATACTGCGCCACGTCCTATCGGCAGCGAGCATTACAGTCAACTGAGGAGAGACAACGTCGAGATCAAGCCCAGCTGTTGATCACCGAGCTTAGTCTCCATATACCATCGACGATCAAGGACTTTTTGAGTCCGTGGTCCATAAGTATACAATCGATTGGCATGTAACAATATGCTCGGTCATTGGTTGAAATAGCTCATAAGACGAAAAGGTGTACCGAGGCCGCATGGTTCTTGAAATGCGACTTTCCTTCGAAAACCTTTCCACGGCAAGCCACCTTGTCGGGGCAAGGAATTCGATCCTTTTCTTGAAAGTGTCGTAGGCGACAGCGTTCTGTATGTCTCTGGAGGGAGTGTTTACCGGCATACCGCTTCTCCCGATCTTCCTGGGGGAGATTACTGCATAGACAGAAGAGGCATTGAAATCCCTGACAGGCCAACGGCACGCAGCCTTCGGGCGGCGACGAGAGCGGCAGAGTCGGCGTAGAGACTACAGTAGTCGCTGTATCTGTTTCTCCTGTGGAACGTGAATATTTCCTAGACAGTCTTTCACGTCGTGTTTCACGTCGCCCTTCACGTTGTCGACATAGTGAGATCATGGTTGCGGAACATTTTATGTGCCGGGACAGAGCCTTGGGACCGGTGAATACAGCGGGGTCGCTCATGGCCGCTTCCGCAATCTGCCGTCGTTCAGGGATTTTGATCTGGGTCGGGGTGGACTCTGTAGTAAGCTCTTGCCCTTCAGCTGAGGTTCCTTTGATCTGTCGCTGAATCGCCTCAACAGGAGCTGCTTCGTCGTACTGCCGCTGAATACACTTCAACAGAGCTCGTTCCTCAGCTCGAATCGTGCTGTTAACCATACATTCCAACTTCTTGTACTCGGCATGGATTGGTTCTCCGATCGCCATTCGAAGAAAGCCAAACTCCCGAACGATGACACCACGAACCCGATCTCGCGACTCCAGAAGCCGGCGGACAGAAGGCAATCGTCGAACCTGCTGACTCTGTTCGGTGGTCAGCTTTCTTGGCCGGTTCGGATCGCGGAGACGGCCGATGCGGCTGGCTGATTTGGCCGCCTGCGGATTGGCCTCTCGGTTCCAGAACGCGTCTTGTGTACTGTAGCGGATCATCCGAGACAGGTAATTCCGTTCGAAGATCGTGGAAGATCCAACATGATCTAGGGCAAGGTTGCGAACAGCGGCGTTGGATTTGGGATCATCTGATCCAAGTCCCTGCGTTAGCAGTTTGAACTCTGCTCAGAAGAACTATTGGAGAGGATCACCTACCATTGATGGCGTTGCCCAGAGCTCGGCGGAGGCAGTACGTCGTCAGTGTCTGTAGGTAACCCAACGCCTCACCTAGACGCTTGACCCACGCCTGATAGACGTTGTAGGTTAGAGCTCTGTCTGGCGAGGTCTTGACGCCTTCCTTGGTGGCGATCGCACGGCGAAAAATAGGCACCTCAAGCATCTCCTTTCTCCACGGGATCGGCTGACATCCCTTTTCCCGCCGCGCCCGGAGACGGAAGAGAACATCGGGTGACTTCAGATCGGGCGGCCCGAAAGCCGAGTCATCGAAGGCCAAGCTGACAATGTGGGTGATGACACAGAAGATTGGGTTGTCGTCCAAATTGAAGGTGTACGTTTTCCTTTGTAGCAGGGTCAGCCGTAAGAACTCCCCAACCGAGGGGTACTCACGGTCGTTTCCGCTTCTGGCGGGACTTAGTCTTGGTCAATTTCACCCCCAAGCGCAGCATGTCGACACGAGTCTCGGCGTCCTTCTCAATGTAGAGGTCCAGGTCGCGGTAGGTCAAGTCCAACAGGGCTTGAGGTCGAGACCCGGTGAACGCTGCCAGCAACAGAATCGCCGCCAACTGGAGTCGTTGCCGTTCATTGGGAAACCAGTTGATATCCGAGGCCCAGTGGTAACGGATGAGCTCGACGAAATCGTCCGCCTCCATGAGAGGCTTCTCGATCTCCTCATTGTCCAGGCCATATTCTTCCGTCAATGGCCCTTCAATGAACTGTAGCTTCAGCGGTCTGGCGGCATACAACATTGCTTGTTTGACGTACCACGAAGATCTGCCTCATGACAGCCGGGTCCATCCGACGCTGTGTCCACATGATGTACAGCTGACTCAGTTGCCGCCAGTAGGTCGTCAACGTACTGGTTTTCTTGATGGTGTAGGTCCGGAGCAACCAATGTAGGAAGTTCTCCATCCGAGCCGTGGCGCACTCGCGCAGGGTCTCTTGTGGATCAAGCTGGAACTTGTCACAGTATCTTTGCAGAGTCAACAGATGTCCCCAACTATCAGGTCATGGCACGTACTCCTCGAAGAGGCGCTGAATGCGGTCAACGTGGTAGATCGTATTCGGTGCATACAACGTCGTGGGACGGGTTTCTGACAAGGCTTCCTCATATTTCCGGGCGAGGACGTCAAGTGTACAGACGTCATCGGTAGTATGGCCGGAGTATGAACCCCCAGAACTCAGGTTGACAGTGGTCAACTTCTTTCGGCGAGGCATGTGGCTCGAGGATACGCAGGGACGGATCGGACAAGGTGAAGAGAAATGGGAGGAAGTGACGAAAGTGAGGTCGGCATATTGGCGATGCCGTCGTATATATATCTCATCCAGGGCTCGTGCAGCTAGCACAGCGGTTGGCAATGGGCAGGGCCATCAGGGCGTCGCCTGAAGCCAGTTTCACTTCCGACTCCGTTTGATGAGCGGGGGCATTTTGACGGAGGGACGGCAGGAGAACTGCAAACAATTTGAAATTCGGGAGACGTCCACAAGTCTCGCTCCTAGGATCTTCGACATGGGTGGGAGGTCGCCAATGCATGCTGTTGAGATTGTGACGTGAGACACACCGAAAGAGAGAGAGAGAGAGAGAGGGTCTGAGAGAGGGTCGGGTGAGAGAAATGGTGTGTGGGTGTTGGGTGTAAGGCAGAGAGAAGGTTGTTCGTCAAATCGTCAAAAGCGGCGAGGGACAGGTGGAGCCGGCCGGTGGAAAGGGATCGCAAAAGCGGCTACGGACGTCGTCGCGAAACGGCATCCTTTGCGCCAGGACACATACTTAGGAAATAATAATATCTTTATTATTATTACTTTATTATTAAATATAAATTATATAATAAATAATAGCTACATTTAGTTGTCTTATTTAAAGTTTATATAATATTATAAATATTGTTTTAATATCTTGTTTATTCTTTTTATTTACTTATCACTTTATAGATAAAATATTATTAATAGTTTTTAATATATTTCTATAAGATTTATAAATAACTATTAAAATTATAATATAAATAGTTTATCTTAATTTAAGTATATCTTTAATGGTATTTTATATTGACTAAAGATATTTTTATATAGTGTATATACTAAGTCTTTTACTATTAATAACTCTTTATATAAAATAAATTCTATATACTTAGTTAAGATATTATTTACTATAAATATATTATTAAATTCTATATCTATAAGAGATTCTTTAGATTTTAATAGCTTTATAATGAAGTTTAATATAATTATATATTATGCTTCTTTTAGTATTATTAATATTTAAAGTAATCTATAAAGTTTATATTATATATATTTTACCTTATAATATATATTATATTTCTTAATATACTTTATTATATCTTTTCTAATTTCTTTCTAGGTAAAGTCTTTTATAACTAACTTAAGAGTCTTATTTACTTCTAAATATTTTACTAACTTATTATTATATCTTTCTTTAATAATTTCTTGTTTTTATTTATTTATTAACTTAATATTTATAAACTTTAAGATTTTTAATATTATATATATTAAAAAACTATTTTTCTTCTTAAATATCGCTATAAATTCTAATTTAATATTCTTTATATAATTTAATTTTCTACTAAGTATATTCGCTATAGTATTCTTTTTTTCTTAAATATAGTGTATTTTAAAGTTATATAGAGCGAGTATCTTTATTTATTAAACTTATTTTTAATTGAGTTCTTTTATACTTATTTAATATAATAAGTTTTTATGATCTATATAAATCTATATTTAGTATATTATATCTTTAAGATATACTCTTCACTCTTTAAGACTTTTAATTATAATAAGTAGTTTTTTATTATAAATATTATAGTTAAGTTTTAGCTTTATTATTTTTCTTAAGAAGTATATAATTATATAGATTTTATTATTTAATTCTTTTTATATAAGGCGAGCTTTAATAACTCTATTTAATGTATTTATCTTAACTTGATATTCTAGCTCAAGATTAAATATTATAAGTATTGGCGCTATAGTGATAGCTTTCTTAAGGCGATTAAATACTTCTCTATATTTCTAGGTAAATTTAAATATAATCTTCTTCTTGATAAAATTTATTAAAGACACTATAATCTTTAAAAAGTTCTTAATAAATTTTTAGTAATAATTTAGTAGTTCGATAAAAGATTAAACTTTTATAATATTGATTAGTTTTAATTAGTTCTTAATTAATTCGATTTTAGCTAGATTTATTTTAATATCTTTATTAGATATAATGTAGCCTAGAAATCGAATTCGCTTCTAGTGAAACTTATACTTATTGAGTTTTATAGATAGTTTCTTTTCTTATAGTTTTTAGAGAATCTTTTAAATATACTATATATATTCTTTATATATCTTTAAGAATATAAGTATATTATCTAGATATATAACTATAAAGTTATTAAGATATTCTTAAAGTGTATTATTAATTAATTTCTAAAAAGATATCGAAGTATTAATTAATCTAAATAGTATAATATAATATTTATATAATCTAAAGTTAATTTTAAAGATTATTATTTATTTATGATTTTTTTTATTTATATTTAATAGTAGATATTTTATATATTAATTACAATAAAGTATTTTATATTAAGAAGTTTATTCTATAGTTTCTTAATTAATAATAATAAGTATTAATTCTTTCTTATAATTATATTAAGTGATTAAAAATTAATATATAGTTAAAGAGTTTTATTTTTTTTTGGGGCGAAAAATATATTATATACTATAAATAACTAGAATAGTTAGATAAAATCCTTCTTTAAATAAGTCTTAATATACTTCTTAAGAAAGTTTTCTTTCTTCTTAAATAGTTATTAAAGTTACTTATTATACTTCGATATTTTTTCTTCTTTAAGTGTAATTTTATAGTTTTATAGTTAATATTTTAGTAATACTATTAAGTCTTTTTTTTCTTTAAAGATATCTTTAAAGTTCTTATATTTCTTTAAGATAGCGACTTTTATTTAGTTAAGTTTTATTCTTTAAGATTATATCTATATCGCTCTTTATAAAGATATAGTGAAAGTTAATTATTTCTTTTATTTCTTTCTTTTATAATTATAAGTTAAAAAGAATAAGGTCTTTTCTCTTTAGTTTATCGCTAGTGAATATTTCTAAAGTTATTTTATTCTTAAAATAATATTGTACTTAGTTAATATTATATTAAAGTTAATCTTTTCTTTATAATTCTCTATTTTGAATTAAGTATTTTATATTTTATATTATATTTATTTATTATTATACTCTACTAGTGTTTTATCTCTTATAAAGAGTGAGTATAGATCTTTCTTTCTATATTTCTCTAGTTTTATTACTACTTATAGTGATATATAGTCTTAACTAGCTTTATAATTAATTATTATCTATATAGATTTATCTACTAGTCTAGCTTTAAAGACTAATAATATTATAGCTTTTTTTTATATAGTATTAAGTTTTTATATTTAAGGCTTTTATTTCTTTTTATAAAAGGGCTTTCGCCTTAAAAGTCTTTCTTTTACTCATTTTTTAATAGATCACTTATATTTATATTAACTTTAGTAAAAATATATCTTAAGACTTCTTTTAAGACTTTTATATTTATTCTTTTATTTGAACTTAGCTTGTAAGTATATATCTTTAGTGTATATTAACATTGATTATTCTTACATTATAATATTTTAAGTATTCTAGATATTTTTAATTCTATATTTAGGTTAAACTTAAAATATAAATACTGTGTTCTCTTAAGATAGTTCTTCTGTTGATATAAATTTAGTTTCTAATATAGTGTAATTATGTAAAAGGATTAAGTGTTAGCGCTAATAGCGATAAACTTAATAGAATTATTGTTCTATTTAGGTGTGTTAGTTATTATAAGTATCTTATCTTTTTACCTTAAGTTATTTCTTAATGCGTTAATATTTATTAGGTTAATAGCTAGGAATCAATATATTCTTTAGTTTTTAATTAAGTGGGTATAGTCACCTGGTTTATCGAGATATTTTTACTAGCTATATCGCTTTAGCCTAATTATTTTGTGGACTGATTATAAATAGCCTTGTGGCGTGAATCAAGCCTGACTCTCTATTATGATTTATTAATATATTGTTATAATGACCTTATATTTATCTCAACTTAATATCTTATATTTCTTCGCGACTTCTCTTGCTCTAGTGAATTCGTTATTCTTTAGATTATTAGGTTCCCTAAACAGGAACTCGAGATAATCCTTTTAATTCTTAATCTAGTGTATATATAATTTCGTGATCTTGTTATATTCTTTATATCGCTATAATGTCACAGTTTATAAGCTTTTTCTTCTAGTACTAGATAAGTTAGTTATTATATATAATATCTTATATTCGCTTAATATTAAGCACTTTATATCGATTCATTAGTAAGTGATTATAATTATATAGATAACTTCTTAGTATAGTACCTTATACTAAGTATTATTATCTATATTGTTGTTCTCCTCACTTAGAGATTCTTTAATTAGTATTTTATAATAATTCACTTCTATTATATTGTGTGTATATTTAATATTTAAGTTGATATCGCACTTATTATCTTTATACTTTTATATATATATAATTCTCTCTTGTGTATATGGGGTTTTATTAAGACAAAATTATTAATAAATATCTAGATATTTTAGTTCTAAACTATTGACTTAGTATCTAGTGTTAATTACTGTAAATATCTTTTTTTCTATTAATATCTTATAGTTTCTTAACTCTTTATCTATTTCGATGCTCATTATTATAAACGTCTCTTTTAAGTAGTATTTTATGTTATTATTTAAAGAGTATAGTTCTCGCTTTAAATTATAGTGTGTTTTCTATTCTTTTATCTTATATATATATATATCGTTATATAGATATATATTATCTATATATATATAGAGAATTAACCTAGTTTATTATTTCTAAGGATTCTAATAAGGTGTAAATTATTTGCTTTTATTTAGCTATATTATCTAAAAGTGTATACTAATTAGTTATACTATATTAGTTATCTTGAGCTTAATATAGTGTGTAGCTATATCTATATCGATCTCGTGGGGTATAAAATTATCTTGGTTTTTAAAAGAAAATAGATATAGCTATTTATTCATTATCTTATATATATATATACTTAATATTGAACACTTAAAATATCTCTAGATAGTCACTTTTTAGTGCTTCTCTTAAGTGATATCTAGGTTTAGGCGAAACTTATTATTAATATAAAGTGTTTCTTAAATAGATTCTTTATAGTAAGACTAGTATTGAGTGAGAATAATCGCGTGACTATAGTCATAAAATAATATAATGTCTTTATTAGTTTTCTTTAGATATTACTCTCTTATTTTTTCTTTAAATAGAAACTTAAATTTATTTAATTTTAGTATATTATATATATAGAATTAGTTATAATAAATCTAATTATTATATATAATAATAAAAACTATTTTTGTCTTTTTCTCTTGATTCTTAAAAGAGTTAAATCACTTATAATTTTCTTTATAATCTAGTATATACTATTTTTTATAGAGTCTTTCTGTTTAGTGTTTAGTTTTAAGTATTATAATATTATATTAATTTAATATTACTCGATATTTATTTATGTATTAATATATAGCTATTTTTTTAAGTGTAATATTTATATATTCTTTATTATTTTTATTATCGCTAGATATATCTTTTTCTTTATTTTTATCTAGAAATATATATATCTATATATTTTCTTAGATCTTATAAGTATATCTTTCTTTATTATAATTATTATAATCTTTATTATAATAAATCTTTATTTACACTATATAGAGCTCTATTTTCTTTACACTAAATAAATAAAATATAGATATCTTATTAATTATTAACTAGTAGTTTATTATAATTTAGATTATTTTATAGTTTTTATAGATAATTTAATAAAGTTTTAAGATATTAAGATTAAACTTATTAATTATAAGTTTATTTTTGTCTTTAAATAAAAAATTATAATATTTCTTAATTAACTTAATATAGAAATAAGTTTTTTTATCTTAATATTTTAAATATCTTTTTATAATAATAATCTTAGATTATTATTATAAAGTATTCTTATAATTAAGATTAAAAACTATTTTATCTCTATTATCTTATAATTAGTACTTTATCTCGATTTCTATAACTTTATACTTAATTTATATAATTCTTAGAAGATAATCGCTTTCTCTTATATAGTTAATAATATCTTTTTTATTTTAGCTAGTGATTTATCTCTTATATAGTTCTTATAGACTTTTATCTTTATATCTTAAAGAAATCTATCTAGAATTCTTAATATTAAGATAATAAGTAATATATTTATTTTTATAATAAAAATATTAAGATATAAATAAGTGTTCTATTTCTTCTTTAGTTTCTTTATTTTACTCTTTTAAGTTAAGAAAGGTCTTTATAATTATAATAATCTCTTTACTATTCTTCTATAAAGATAATTTTAAAGTCGCTTTCTTTAGCTAAATATTTTTAAATATCTTTTTTTATACTTTTAAAATATTATTAGCTTATTTAAGTTCTTTATTAAAGAATTTAATAGTCGCTTAATACTTAGTTCTTTTAATCTATATTTTAATACTTATTTCTATAATTCTCTTCTCGAAATATTCTATCTATTTTTTTATAGAAGTATTAGTCTTTTCTTCTTCTATATTAATTTTTACTTTCATTATATATAGTCTTAAAGATTTTTTATTATATTCTTTAGCTCTATATCTAAATTTATTATAGATATAGTATAGATTTTCTTTCTTTTATTATTCTTATTTTTTAGTTAATAAATCTTTACACTAAAACTTATTCTTTAGTTATAAAGATTAATTTTATTCTATAGTATTAAGATTTATTAAATCTTTATAATATATATTATTAAATTTCTTTCTTTCTCTCTAGAAGAATATACTAATCTATTTATTCTTCTCTATATATTGTTTTTAGAGATAGTTATCGATTTTAATGAACTTCTTAACTAGTTTATTAAATATATTTAAGATCTTAATTATTTTGTTCTTAATTATATTCTTTAACTCTATATAATAAGCTATATATTTAGTCTTATTATTTTAATTTAATCTAGCGCTTAACTAAGTAAATAAAGAGTAGTAATAAGTAGTTAAGTTCTTTTAATATAGTTTTTAAATAATTCTTACTATACTATATTCTTTCTTAGTCACTCTAAAGATTTATTTAAGACGCTCTTTATAGATTATAAATAAGCTAAAGATAGCTTAAGTATCTTATTATATATTGTTAAGATTATTAATTTTAAGGTAATTTATATATATAGATTTAAGTTATATATAGATATTATCTTTTATATTAATAATAGTGAATAAGATCTTAGCTTAGATATTAATATACTTAATAGACTAAAGCTTAAAGATAGTTTTAATCTAATTCAGAAAAATCTTTAATTTCTTCTTTTCATTATAATAGTAATTAATTCTAATATTATCTTTATTAATAATTCTCTCTATAGTGGTTAAAGTGGATACAGAGAAATAAACTAAGCTAGTTAGTAAGGGTGATCGAACTATCTTGGGGTTAGAGCTAGATATTATATTGAATACTTCTAATTAAGAGATAATTAAAGTGTTATGTTTTGCTTTATTAAGGGTGTCACTATATATATTATTTTCTAATAAGTGAGAAGTATAAGAGGCGAGGTCACTAAGAACTAAGTACTTGAGCGAGTATAAGAGCGAAGTAATTATAACCAAAATGTATGGGTATGATCGTGAATGAAGTTGACTATATAGTAAGTCTATGTAATGACTGTGTATATATATGTGGATGGTGTTGTGCTGCACTGTTGTAGTGTTATTATGCTGCCCATCACAGCACTTTAGCACTACAGTACAACACTTTCTTTCTTATTATGGAAGTCACGTGCGCCAGCCTTGTAAGCAAGGTTGCCTTCGCTTGACTTGTCTCCTTTCGATGTCTGTAGTCATGGGTTGGTATGCGGTCTGCGGGCAGGCCAACTTGTAATATGTGTCTCTTAATGTCTCTTAGAGTATTGCTTCTTCACTTAATATATTAGTTATTTTCTAGACAGCATAAAATAGTGTAAGTATCTTTGAGATATAAGTAAATTAGTTTAACCTTATTATTTTAATATTTGGTTGTCCACACTGTCTATATATAATTCTTATTTCCATTAAATGGTAGCGTAGATCACTCGTTATTATAGCTAAAGGCTAACCTCGGCATTACCTGTAATAGTAATCGCTGAAGATATCTTTAAAAGGGGTTAATTAGAAAAGCACGGTCACTATAACTGACATGGTTTAGGAGTGAACAGGGGAGAACTTTGACCGCCAGAATGACGGAAACTCCAAAACAAACTATCGCTCTAGTTGGTCTGGGGCCGATCGGGATTTCCTTCGCTGCATTACAGACGCCATGTAAAATATACAACTGTAGAAGAACGTGGACTAGCCCTTGTGAATTCTCTCGGGCGCCTGGGACGCTCACTTGAGGCTTTGCCCATCTCGACATGAAGTGATACTCCACCGATAGGCCGACGTCCGATATTACTGCTGTAGTTGATAAAACAGACGCCAGACTCCCTAAATGCCAAACCTTGGTTGTGACTATATCGCGCACCAAGCTCATAGCACTGCCTTGTTAGATCTAATCTGTCGATTAACCTAGTCACTGGCTGCTCCAGCCCTCACCCCAACCTCAAATTCCTCCATTGATCCACCTCCTATTGGCAAAAGTCCATCCCTCATCTTTACGCCGCGGCCTTGGGCTGTTCATTCTCATTCTCAACATGCTCAACGACTGAAACAGGGATTTTTTCCCTGTTCTCGGTCTCTTGCAAGTCAGCATACTTTCTCCCTTCACGACCAATCTTGTACCATGGGAGGTCGAAAAGACCGTCCATCTGCTCTAAGGGTAGACCGGCCGTCTCTGGAACAGTCAGCCAAACCCAGATACCACCGAAAATAGTGATACCACCAAAGAGCCAGAAGGTTCCAGCGGGGCCAAGTCCTCCCTTGCTCGTGGAAAGCAGCATATTCGGCACCGCCCGCGAGTTGCCATATTGGTTCGCAAAATGGGCCGACATGATGACCGAAGTGCACACAGCCCTTATACGGAGTGGAAATAGCTCTGCAACGAGCAGATACTGTAGACTGTTCCATCCTAGCGCCCATCCGAAGCCAGAAAGATACATCATGAAGATAGCCCCTTTGCTGGCAGCCTTGTCGGATGAAGTCATTGGAATGTCCTCGCCATCCGCTCCGGGCGGGACGGCGGTAAGGAATGCGGCGAGATAGATCATTGACAAGGCTTGCAGGCTGATTCCAGACACCAATGAACGTTTGCGTCCGATATAATCGACCAGGATAAATGCGCATACCAAGGCGGCGACCAACTTGACGATACCAAAGACAGCCGTTACAAGAAGGGATTCATTGTTTCCCTTGACTCCGAACAGGGCGAAAAGGTCCACGGCATAGATTGTGATAGATCCTGCGCCGGACCACTGTGAAAGGATTTGTGCCATCAGAGCGAGGTAGAAACGGTAGAGATTCTTGGGGATCAAGAATATTTCCTTGGCAATTCCCAGTGCACCTTGTCCCTTTGTGGCTTCTTGCTCTTCGTGCCATTGGCTATTGATCGCAGTAATCTCCTGCACGACGTAAGGGTGATCTGCTGGGAGACGACGGATCTGAGTCATATTGGTCACGGCCTTGTCCAACTTGCCCTTCTTGATCAGGTATCGTGGCGATTCATATTGGAAAAAGGAGAGGATGAAAATGATCCCGGCAAACATAAAGTTCAAACTGGTTGGAATCATCTGTGTATGTCACAGTCAATAACGGCTTCGACAAAGCTGGAGCGTAACACGTAGAAGGTCAACGTACCCATTGGTTTCTGGTTCCCTTTTGATGAATGGCACAACCGTAATTGGCAAAGTATGCCACCAGGATGCCGATATAGTTGAACCCGGCAAAGACACAGGTGCAAAGACCACGAATGGGGGCTGGAGCCACCTCTGCGAGGTACACCGGGCCGACCACCACGCTCTGGCCTACTCCCAGACCAGCGATGAAGCGGCCAGCATAGACAGCTCCAAGGTTTCCGTTGTTGCCCATGAAGATGGCAATACCAAGGATCCAAAATATACAAAGTTGACGAGTTGCCCAGAGACGACCAATACGGTCACATACGAGGAAGGCCCTTTCGAAGGTCAGTCAATCGATCATGCCCCGTGGTGATAGGTAAAGATTCGGAATTGCTTACAAGAGAGCTCCGCCGACCGACCCAATCTGAACCATGGCGGTGACATTGCCCTTGATATTGGTCTGTTCAGCCTCGGTATAGCTGTGATATTTTATCAAGTCTTGAAAGTCGGGTGACTTGAAAGCTCCGCTGATGAGTCCTTCATCGATACCACGCGCAGCTCCCAGTACCGCAAAAGCAGCGACAGCGAACCACAGTCTCCAATTGAGGACGCCGGGTGGAAGAGCAAAGCCACTCTTGAGATGGAATATGTTCACCGCTGCTCCGCCAGCCATGTTCAATGTTTTGCCCGTCTGCTCAAGACCTTGTGCAATATGTTGGCCAAAAGGGATTGGAGGGCACAGGGATCAACTTGGATCGAAAATAGACTGGATGAGGCCAGAGGCTACCTCCTATGCGCACGATACTCGTCTATCAAATATCAGCGACTTGTGGAGAACCGATCCTGGAGAAACCCATGGTCGTGCCGTAACCCCGTGGGTGGCACAGGGTGCAGAACAGGCCACGGCCGCTGTCGGAGGAGTGTCTGCCCTCGGTATTGTACCGAGAATATTGGTAAGAAATCTCTGTAGTATCAGATGACCCCGTCGTTCGCGCAAGCCCGTGTGCACATGAGTACTCACTGTGGTAGGCGTGGGTAGGAGAGAGCTCGAGTCTCGACCCAGCCGAGCCCAGCTAGTGAGAATTTTGCCAAGGTACTAACGGAAGGACTTTCGTTGCTCGGACCGGAAGCGAGCCATACTCAGGCTGGAACGAAGGAAAAGGTCCGAGGTTGACCACTGTCTACTCACTGCTCCTTCGTCGGATGTCTGGACTCTTACCGGCCATGTAATTTTCACCATCATTTATATACGTACTGCAGGGCTCGAACACACTTGTCGATCGAAACTCGTTGCTGTGTCAGCACATTTGTTAAATTTGACTATCACCTTTTAAATCTAGTAGCTTATTGCCCAATTTCCACACTACATTCGCCATGTCGGACAACGCTCAAGAAGTCAACTATGTGAAGCCGGCCGACCACCAGAAGTTTGTTCAGGATGTTCTATGCGCTAATGGGGTCTCTCGCGAGAATGCCACCATCATTTCCAACTGCCTTTTACAGGCCGACTTACGTGGCGTCGATACGCACGGAGCCAACCGTATCCCGACATACATTGAGAGAATTCGGAACAAGATTCTGGATCCTGCCGCCACGCCAGTTCTGACACAGGTCACCCCTGTGGCCGCATCGGTTGACGCGAAGAATGGCTTTGGATTCGTGGCCGCTCATCTCGCGATGACAAGGGCCATAGATATGGCCAAGGAGTTTGGCATTGGCATGGTGTCTGTCAAGCACTCGAATCATTACGGCATGGCTGCATGGATGGTACAGCAAGCGGTGGACGCCAACATGATGTCCCTTGTCTTCACAAATTCTTCGGCAGCTCAGCCAGTCTGGGGTGGTCGTACGAAGACCATGGGGGTCTCGCCCTTGGCATGCGGAGCTCCTGGCGGAACTCCGGAGCGCCCTTTCATTCTCGATATGGCGCCCTCAGTGGCTGCCCGTGGTAAAGTATATAAAGCTCTTCGACGTGGCGAGAAAATCCCACTAGACTGGGCCTTGGATAAGGAAGGAAGGCCGACTGACGACCCAGCCAAGGCTCTAGAAGGAGTTATGCTACCTATGGGAGGTCCCAAGGGCTCGGCCCTTTCTATAATGATGGACGTTTTCTCCGGAGTGTTGTCTGGATCGGCTTTCGCCGGCCACGTTGGTGGACCATACGACTTCACCAAGCCTGCGGATGTAGGCCATTTCCTTGTCGCTATCAAACCTGATCTCTTCATGAGCCTCGACGACTTTCGATCGCGGATGGAATATCTGTATCAGAAAGTCGTGACTAGCGAGAAGATGCCTGAAGTGGATCGGATCTATTTCCCTGGTGAGATAGAGCTTCTGAATAAAGAGAAGCGACTGAAGGAGGGGGTGCCTTTCACCTTGACGGAGATCAAGAACATGAACAAGGAAGCAGAGCTAGCCGGCGTGGAGAAGATGAAGTACACTTGAGGCAACGTCGGCAATACTTGTGATAGCCTAAACAATAGAGAAAGATACTTGTAATTAAAAGGGAGATGAAATGACACTCTGTTTCGACTTTCGGACCGCTGAATTCGGTGAAACAACAATCAGACCTGTGCCAAAGTAAAACGAAGATTCCTTGCGGTCATCCAAACTTCCAACATGCTGCCTGCAAACTCATTGAGACCTTTTTGAGACTTGCTGAGCTTGACAAATCGCGCTTACATATGGCAGGGAATGTTTTCTCTTATGGGTTTGTTCAACCTAGATAGCACTGTGAAGCCTTATCAAGGTCCAATGAACTATCTCCCATAGATCCAATCTACAAGATCCAATCTACCAGGTCCCACCTGCATCTGACTGCATTGCACTTACCGTCCACCATCGTTTTCATCTGAATTCTTTAAACACATCCTCTACCGATCGACCATTACGGATGCCATCTGCACATTTGTTGTCGGTTGCTACTTTCCCAGGGATGACATCCAATACCGCATCCGCCAGCTCCCGTGGCAAGCAAACGATGCCGTTCAAGTCTGCGACAATGAAATCACCCGGCGAAATCGTGACATCTTGCTTGCTTGTATTGAGCTTGACAGGGACATTTACTTCAGATACCCGGCACACTTCATTCGCGGCCGTCGTGCCGACTGCTCGGCCAAATACCTGTGGGTCTGCGTTAGCTTCAAGTACCATTGGCAGTCTGACCACCGGGTGTATTAGAGCTTACCGGCATGCCTAGTGCTCTATGTTCTCCTAAGTCTCGGATCATGCCGTCTACGACGACTCCAGCAGCTCCCAGTGCTTGAGCACGCAAGCCCATGAGGCCGCCAAAGACGGCGTTCAAGTGTGGCTCCGGCTGTGACATGAATAGGACCTGATTTGCTGGCACCTTGTCAATCTGCTACAGTGTCAGTCCTGAGTCCAAGCACCAGGTATAAGTCACGAAGCTCGGCATCTCACATAATGTCCTGATATTGAAGGCGCCTGCTTGTCCGACTTTGGCACAAACTTGACGGTAAATGCTTGTCCAATAATTTTGGTGTCTCCCTCCTGTAGTTTGGGCGAGTACATCACCAAACCTTCGAGGTACCCGCCATACGGATGTTTGATTTTGGACAGACCATCAGCAACCTAGTAAAATTGAGGGATGAGCCCGGAACTCCAGGTACTGTCTCGTGCCAGCTTGACATACATCACATGATCCAAAAGCTTGAAGCTCTTGAATAATCTCGGACGCACTCCGGCCCATGTCGATCTGTCAATAAATCTGTTCTGCGTCGAAGTGGAATTGTACAGTCAGTGGTGTTCTACACAAGAGGCGATGGCGAGATGACACTTGGAGTATTCTAGGCCATGTTTATTATTGCCTGACAAGTTGAAATCCTTGAGTCATATGCTTCTTCATAGATGGGCGTGTTCAAGTCGATCTCTCCCTGTCATACTAGGACTTGATCCGAGAGTGGGACTGGAATTGTGTGATACTCAGATGTTTTGCTTGCGGGTAGCGGCTCCTCGGTCCTGGTCCGAGCAAATTCTCAACTTGCTCCAGACATGAACCCCCTGCCAAGGTAATGTCGGCGCATTGTGTCGGATACGCACGGGAATGGTCCACATGCGCTGATAAAAGTACCGGCAACGAAGAGGCTCCCCGGTGACTTGGTCAAACACGGAGTCTCGCTTGCCCGCTTCGACGTAACGGGAACGGCCCCGGCTCGACCACAGACCTTGCCCAGACCCTGTCGCCCAAAGACTCATCATACTCATAGTAGACACAGCTCACATATTTACAATATCTCTTTGGAACAGTTCAGCAGCTCGGAAATACGTTATTTCCAGCTATCCGTCGCTTTACACTTCCGAAGAGCTCAGAGTCTGCGTCACACAAGCAGGATTACTCGAGATGGCGACAGTTGTCCATATAGGTAGGTCTACTCGAATCTGGCCAGACCTGGCTAATCGCACAGAATAGTCATGTTTAGATTTCGACCTGAGATCACACAAGAGCACAAAGACACATTTCAACGGGAACTCAAGAAGCTGAAGAACCTATCTTGCGTCAAGGATCATCGTTTACTGGTCGGTGGGCCATCAGTTACAGATCCGATATCACGCAGTCAAGGCTACCATTATTGCCTGGTCAGCTATCATCACAATCTGAAAGCATTGGAAGAGTACCAGGCCAGTAAAGAGCACCATGAGTATGTCTCTTTGATGCACCACGTTTTCTGCTGTCTCCATCGATCTCCGAGACAAGCTAACTTGTGTCATTCAGGGTGACGAGCAAGTTTATGTGGCCGTTTATAGACAACGTCTGCAGGTTCGACTTTGAAGTTTCGCCAGAAGATGAATACATGGTTTCCAATGTGACGCGAGGCTTCGGTCAAGAAAGTCTGACCAGCAGTGATTCTGGAAGCGTCAACAACTCGACGTGAACATAAAAAAGTCGCGGATTGAGTCTCAGTGCATAATAGAGCATGGAAGATGCATATAGATAACTTGGTCGAGGGGAAACGTAGAGGCTTTGAGAATAGATTATGGTAGACTTTGAAGGTTGCTTATTAGGACTTCACCAACGTGTGCAATAAAGCGAAGCACTTCTTGTGCGTATGAATACCAAGCCTTCACGCATAATCCAAGCTTTGCCACTTTTTCTACTCTTCCAGGCTTGAGCGTGCCTTTCGGACGTGACCGAGATGAGTGCGGGTCGGGGTGAATGAGTTACACTGCCGGATATTTCTTATACTGGAATCGTCAGGTCAAGGTCATGGTGCCTTTGGCTCTGGCGCGCGTGTCCTGACCTTTAACACAAAGCCTAGGTCATACCTCTGGGAACACCACTGACTTAGACGAAGGCCTCTTTCGGAAGGCTGCAAACGCTAAGGGATGGCTACAAAATGGTTCATCTCCGACTCCTCAGCACTCATTGATGGAATGTGCAGGTCGCTGCTTAGTCTGAATCCAGCCTTGAGATATGACTCGCAGCACAAAGGTACCTTGATCAGCCACTTGTTGAACCAAAGACTTACACTAGCTAGTTGTCTTTAGGAACGAGATTAAAGAGCAACCGCGAGTAACCATAATAAGTGGAGGTAGGCGTTGAACATCACGGTGATGAACCTGACCTGACATTACCAGGCGGAAGTGGCCATGAGCCTGCACATGCTGGATATGTCGGTAAAGGCATGCTTGACGCTGCTGTGTGTGGTGCAGTCTTTGCATCGCCCGGTGTACAGCAGATTCTTCAAGGACTAGGATATATCTCCTCCCGGCATGGTACCCTCATGATCGTCAAGAATTACACGGGTGACAAGCTCAACTTCGGGCTCGCTGCTGAGATCTACCAAGCCACGGCAAAACATCACATGGAGATGGTCGTGGTGCAAGACGATGTCTCTGTACCTCGATCGCGCAACCAGAAAGTTGGTCGAAGAGGTCTAGCTGGAACGGTTCTCGTTCACAAGATAGCTGGTGCAGCGGCTTCCGCAGGTGGCACGTTGACACAGGTCGCACAAGTGGCACAGTACGTGGCCAATAACATTGTCACTATCGGAGCGTCTCTGGATCACTGTATCCCGCCTGGTCACAGTGAGGTGATGTCTCTCGCCAGCGATGAAATTGAGCTTGGAATGGGAATACACAATGAACCGGGGACGAGGAAAATCTCTCCTCAGCCAGACATTGTGACCCTCGTCGACGGCATGCTGGACCATCTGCTGAACCCGAATGACCCCGGTCGCGCTTATTTGGAAATCCACGGCACCCCCCAAAGGCTTCCGGTGGTTCTGTTGGTCAACAACCTCGGTGGTTTATCTGTATTGGAGATTCATGCAATCTCCCATGTCGCCGTTTCGCGTTTGGAAGAGACGTACCAGATTCGGCCACAAAGAATATACGTGGGGCCGTACATGACATCTCTGAACGGGCCAGGCTTCAGTATCAGCCTGCTTAATTTGGAACCCAAGGCAGATGGCCCAGAGCCTTCCTATCTGTTGTCTCTCCTCGATGCACCTGCTCAGTGCGCAGGATGGACCCCATCCTTGTTGGAATCTTCAACACAGCAACTCCCGATTGACAGCAGAGTGGTGTCTGGTGGCCCAGTTGTGGACTTTTCTAGTGTGGAAAGCATACCATGTATGCAACAATCTTCAAAAGAATGAGCACGTGGACTGACTTCGTAATAGGTGACGCTTCATTCGTATCTACCTTGTTTGAAAATGTCTACAGAGAAGTCGCGAAGCAAGAGCCCGAGATCACTCACTTCGATACCGTGATCGGCGACGGGGATTGTGGCACAACCTTGCTATCAGGAGCGAAAGCAGTTCTCGACGTGGTGAACGGTGGAAGCCACGATAGCCTGTCGCATATTCTCCTTGACGTTTCAAAAGCTGTCATGGATACTATGGGTGGCACATCTGGAGCTTTGTATGGCTTGTTCTTTGGAGCCTTCGCGAGATCTGTCCAACAGCACTACAAGCAGGATCAAGGTCTATCTGCATCCGTTTTTGCGAAGAGTGCACAGGATGCTCTTGAGAACCTCAAGCGATATACCACTGCCCGTGAGGGGAGTAGGACCCTGATGGATACGCTCATTCCTTTCGTCCGGACATTTAGCGAGGCGTCTACCAGGAGCGATGACATTGCAAACATACTTGCATCGTCCTTGGAGGCTGCGAAAAAAGGCACGGAAGCGACCAAGGAGCTACCATCGTCTTTCGGACGCTCAGCATATGTCGGAGCACACTCTGGTGCTGAGAATGGTGAAAAGCACGATATCACTGGTGCGATACCAGACCCTGGGGCATGCGGTGTCGTAGCCGTTTTGACGGGCTTATATTCAACCTTCTCGACTTCCAAGTGAGAGTATGTCCGTTCGCTCTTGATTTGGGTAGACGACAGCATCATCAATGCCGGGTGCTTCCATTGAGAAGTGGTATAAAATGTTGAAAATGTTGAACCAGGCAGGGTCTAGACCAATCCGATGTTGATAGTCGGCCTAGAGTAGCCACGAGTAGCGTACTGGACAATAATCATGAATATTCATTCGTTCCAAGGCCCCCCCCCCCCCCCCCCCCCCCC